>NW_015150896.1:123719-153798 GCF_000732505.1 Cyprinodon variegatus | reverse complement strand
CTCTAATCTCCGAATTCTGACTTTTTCCTCATAATTCTGACTCTAATCTCAGAATTCTGACTCTAATCTCAATTTTCTGACTTTAATCTCAGAATTCTGGCTTTTTCCTCATAATTCTGACTCTAATCTCAGAATTCTGACTCTAATCTCAATTTTCTGACTTTAATCTCAGAATTCTGACTGAATTCTGACAGCTAACAAACATGTTAGCATCAAAGCCATAGCCATGTCTGTTTTAGAAACTAAACTAGCTCTCTTGTTTTAATTACTTCTGCTCTTCCATTAATGAAATTGCATCACCAGGGACTCCTCGGGTACATAAAAAAGTCGCCTAATTCCGTCATTTTCCACCAATGTGTTACTGGCCCTTTCAAACAACTCACACCTTTGTCAGTGAAGTTGAGTGCTCCCACATCTCTTCCTTCATGTTACCCATCTACCTTAAGATCCAAAATTCTGAGATTAAAGTCGGAATTCTGAGAAAAAAAATCAGAATTATGAGATTAAAGTCAGAATTCTGACTTTTTTCCCTTATTAAACTGAAATAATATTTAAAAATCTGTTTACTTTTTTTTTAGGTACCCTAATCCTCTTCCGTAGAAATATCATTTATTAGTGTTAATTAATAGAATAGAATAGAATAGAATAGAAAATACATTTATTGTCCCACAATGGGGAAATTCTGGTTTTACAGCAGCAAAAAGACTGTAGAAAAAACTGGTCACACAAATGTTGACCTCAGAAAAGTGTATAAGAATATTATAATAGCGAAGAGTTAAAAAATAGATAAACTACTGGACTGTAAAATGTTTTAATAATATAAATACTGTGCAGCTGGACAGGGGCACCATATTGGGGGGAAAGTCAGGTCCCTTGATTAAGGTGGGGCCCAAAAGAAGAAAAGATATGTTCTAATCCAGCAATTAAATAAATAATGTTTGTGTTCTCCCTCATTTTTCAGCGGTAAAAAGTGAAACATAGCATGAATAAATTGACAATCCAAGTTTTTTTATCCACCAGTTCATGCAGTTTAAAGTTAAGGTCTATTCAACTTTTTTGGTGTTCTGATAATTTTCCATTATAGAAATTTTTAACAGAAAAATTACATTTAAAATGTAAACGATACTCTTCCATGCATCTCATTAGCAGTTTTAAAGCTTCTATACATCTGAAATCAATGTCTTTCATGGGGCCTGGCAGTGTCCCTACACGTGGGGAATAAATAACCAATATACAGCTATGAACAATTTTACAGCAATGGATATTCGAAATAGCAGCAACATCAGAGATGTGCAAAATAACAGCAGCATGTTATTTAACTGACTAAGATAGAAACTGTGCAAAATCAGCATGAAAGTAACAACTGATTGAGGTTTTTGGGAACAGTGGTGGTTATAAAGTCTTCCAGCTGCTGGGAGGAAGGATCTGTGATTTTCTGCTTAAAGCTACTGTGAAACATCAGATAAATGAAAAGTATCTACTTAAAGATTCCTTTTAAAAGTTTATTTTTAATATGACAAAACACATTCTTATTCGTAAATATATATGTACATGCCTTCTTAAGGTTAGACATTGTGATGCAAATATTAATAGAATATATTTCAAAATGTGTAATGTTAGTTTTATGTAAACATGAATCATGTGAAAGTAAATAAAAACAAACTCCTAAAGGATTATGATATAAATTCATAGAAGACATCTTTATTTAGTTTCAGGAGTATAGAAAATTGAATATTGAGAAATAAGGAACTTTATGATGACTTTTTGTTTTTTTTAATGTGTTTTTAGTGGATCATCTTATTAACCTCTTTTAATTCCTTTCAATTTAAACAACTAACAAGCTCAGGACTGCCCCAGAGCCTTGTGGGTACCTTTAAACCATTTCAGATTTGGCCACATAACAACTTTTACATGATAAACGGACACAGAAAGGCACATTATATATTAATACTAAGAAATGGCTTGTTTGCAAAAAAAAAAAACAGTGTTGACCCCATTTTAATGTGATACCATTAATCTAGGAAATAAACTCCAGCTGTATGCAATATTATCTAAAAAGAAAAACAAATGTGGAAACCTATTTATCTGGTGAAGGCTGTGGGTGTATCGTAAATTGTTTTTGGATGTACAGGCTTTTTACAAGCTTTAAAAAAAAAAAAAAAAGCCCATAAGCAAACCAACTCTAATCCTCTTGCCACTCTCTCCACACTCATCACAGATTCTAATTACCTCACCGTCCTCTCCGTCATTTCGGGTCGTTAGGTGGTGTTGTGAAATTGCTTTTATGGATATTAGCACCCTCTGACAGGATCCTGCGCCTCAGTCCCTGGCATTGTTTGGCTGTGCTCTCTGGGATTTCCTCCCCATCACATCAGAGAAAGCCACCGTTGCAAATGGATTGATAATGGGAAAAAGCGCTTTTTCCTTTGTTTTTATGTTTTTCCAACATCACCCAAATTTGCAGCGCTTGGCCCTGAAAAGACCTGTACTGGCACTCCCCTTTTTATGCAAAGTAAATGAGGTGAATATGATGAAAACATGAAGAAAATGGAACAAGAGATATGAAAAGGTGATATGTAATTAGTCGATCATTTAAAAAAAGGAAGAAAAAAACTGCATATTTGTCTATAATCCTAGGACTATATTAGAGCTGAGTTTAGGAATGTTTTCTGCCCTATTAAGGGTCCCTGATAGTGCCTGATTTATCATTTAGTGCAACTGTACTGTTGCCAGCATACGGATCCAGACTTGTTCCACTGCTGACTATGATGACATCCTCACTATGTTGTTGAAGACATAGGGAGATGCAAAAACAAAAACTGCTGAGTTTTACCTAAGAGACTGAACTTACACTCATTCTATTGATACAGTAATGAAAATCATAGCTGCAACACACTGAAAGGTTTTCTCAAAATAACAAATTTTTGGTCAAATCTCAATTTTTACAATAGAATAGAATAATCCTTTATTGTCCAAAAGTATATTGAAATTACGCACAAACTGGCTCTGGATCAGTTTGTTTTTTTCTCAATTTGTTTTACTTCTACCGGAAACAGATTGTATTCAAGATGTTTTATTGATAGAGGAAGTCAAACAAATCCCTGTAGCAAACAAACATTAAAAATGAAAACCTCTTTAAATGTTAATGCTTTGTTACTTTTTTATTGCTTGAAGCTAAAAATACATCAAGCTTGATTATTTTATGCCTTTTTGTGTTGCACTCACATCTAGGCTTGATTGGATCCACTTTAAAGTGTTATTGAGAGGTAAAGTGAGGATGAACCTGATTCCCAGGCTATGTTTAACAACTTAGAAACTAAAAAAACTACTTTGCATATAGTCTGAAATAACATTGACCCCATTTATTTAAATGTAGAAAATATTAAAAGAAAAAAACGAGACAATGTACAGGAACTATTTCATTGGGCTTCATGTACAGTAACATTAATAAATGAGACACCATTTAATTTTTATCAGGCTTACCTGATACATGTTTGTTTTTTATTCATAATTAACTTGTTTAATACTAACATTGTCATCTTAACTTAAAAACGTACTGATTAAAATGAGCTAAAATTCACATATGGTTATATAAGATGCTAAATTTAGCATCTTATATAACATCTGTATTGTTTTTTTTGTAATTAGACTGAGAGACTTAGACAGATTTTATTTTGTCGTTTTGCAAACACAAGTGTATACAAAAATAAATTTTGTTTAGTACAGTTCTAGACTTTTTCATTTTTTTAAAGTACAGCCTTGATAAAGGTAAGCAGCAGTGATTAAAAACATTGTGAAGAAAAAAAAACACTGGCGAAAAAAAAAGTGATGCAAACATATAACACTGACACAAGTAGAGAGCAACAAAATAAATTATCTGGATTTAACCCATCCCCTTGGGGAGCAGTGGGCTGCCATTGTGCAGCGCCTGGTGAGTAGTGTGAAGTTTAGGGCCTTTATCAGGAACCCAGAGTAGCAGTCTGTGGGAGTGGGGCTCAAACTCAGAACCTCAGGATTCCAAGGTCTATGCCCTAACCACTGGGCCGCCACTCCGACATTGTTAACAACTTGCCAGCTAAAAGTAATTACAATGCTGTTGTAAGTTATTGTGCTAAAATCTTAAAATCTTACCATTACAAACACAGAACATACATTAAAATTTTTTTATTTTCCTTTGGGATTAACAAGGCATTGTTTAAGGAGGAAGGGGGCAACATGGCGTCAGGTGCTGGAGTTTGTCCTGCATTCGGAGGGTTGTCGGTTCAAGCCCCAGCTCCGGCTTTCAGTGTTGTTGTGTCCTTGGGTAAGACACTTCACCTGTATTGACTACTGATGGTGGTCAGAGGGCCCAGTGGCACCAGTTTACGGCAGACTCTTTTCGTTCAGTGAGCTCCGTAGCAGCTGTGGCTACAATGTAAGTAAGTATAAGCCATTTAAAGCAGGGGTCTTTGACATTTTTCAGGCCAAGGACCCCCAAACTGATGGCGAGATGGAGTGGGGACCCCCTAATCATATATATATATATATTGCATGAAATTGTGTTATATAAAACTGGACGTATAGTCACTCTATTACATATGGATTAAGCATTTCTGATTCTTATTCCTGGTTGATGGACAGGTGTTGTAAATGAAACGGTGCCCAGCTATAAAGAGCTCCTGTGTGTGGCTGAATGTGAGCATTGATGACTGAAAGACATCTTCTGCTTTCATTTATCTGTTTACTACAGTGTGTTGAATTCATGTTAATGTGTATTTAAAGATATTTCAATTAGTGGAAAAAATTGCAGGGGGGAATATTACAAAAAGTCTAATAAACCAACATTTTCTTGACCCCCATGCAGTACCTCTGTGGACCCCCTAGGGATTGCAGACCCCCTGTTGAAGACCTCCGATTTAAAGCATTTTTCACAGAACTTGCCTTGAACTGGATTGAATTACATGCTGTGTTTCTTGAACTCTAATGGGGCTTTAACTGGTACTGTGTGTCACAGGTTAGAGGAAACAAGACATTTCATTTCAATTCAAAATGTGATAAGCAAATAGAAAACAAACTTAGTTGAGTGAAGTCCCTCAGATAGAAAATGTAAAACTAACTACCAACCTACAACTAACTTAAATAGGTTCCACTTAAAACCTATAAAACCTTAACTTTCATCCAAATTGGATGAGAAACCAGTAAAGGGTGCTCAACACACGGGTGATTGATTCACTCCTCATTGTTTTGCTCAGTAGGTGGGCAGAAACATTTTTAGAACTTCTTGAGACCAAAGTCTAACCCTATATAAAAAGAATTACATTATCTTGGTTGTCTCTTTATTTATATTTTAAACATCTCTTTTAACCCTTCTGATCCATTTAAAGTATATTGGCTGTCATTGGTGGTTGCATGCAGATCAATCTGAACATTGTCTGCAAAACAATGAAAAATGCATTAGATAAGTCCATAAAAGCGAGAGAACCCCTTATTTCCCTGCATCAAGACTAAAAATCGAGATTTTAAGCAACAGACGCCACAGGTGGCTGTGGCTTGTTTTAAAACTAAGAATCAATTGGTGGAAAAGCATCTTTTGCTGCTGATCAATATAGTGCACCTGTGATGCTGTGGGCTTCTTCTTCTTACAATGTGTGTTATGAAAATACTATAATTTGTTATATATTTTTTTCAGTTTGTAAACAACCTAAAAACAACATATTTCACGCTGTACTTTGGAAAAATTATGAAATTATTACAGTGATTCATGTCTGAAACAAATTAGAAAGCAAATTACTTTTTGGAGTTATTTTTTACTTATTAGTAAATTGAAACAGAAACAAATGTTCTTTAAATGTTAATAAAATGAATAAACTGTAAATCTATTTTAGGTTAATATTAGTTAAATACATGCATTTTTAAAAGTGAATGTGAAAAATGTACTGTCTGAAATCTTTTCTGTGATAGAAAATATGATTTTTACAATAAAGCGCCTGATGCCCACCCACGGTGGAGTAACTGTCATGCTACGGGCCTGTTTCTCTCTCAAACCCCTCTGAGAAATCTTTAAAATCCAAAGCATCATAAGAACTTCAAAATACCAAGACTTTTTGATAGCAAATTGGTCAGATGGTTATAGGTTGTTAAACAAAATCGTTAAGTGGGATGTTTTCCACTCTGTTTATAAGTTTTATAAATTCCTCAGGTTGGAAAATTTTTATTCAACATAATATGAATTGATATTTTAAGCGATTTTAATGAATCCCATATGTATGAGCACCATATCTTATGCCTCAAAATAGATAGGACACTGCTACAGGCATGCAGAGTTGTACAAAAAAACACAGATTTTTTGTTTTCTTTATGCAACACCATAGTTCATCAGACTTGAGCTTAAAACTGGTTCTGCAGCATTCCCTTCTTGCAGCATCGTCTACATACCTTCATCGCTCTGGTTTGTTGACTCAATGATGCCGCGTTCCCCCTGAGTGGTGAGCTCTCAGCATGCCTCGGCCTTTACAAGTGTTGAGCAAATTCAGCGTTAAGACTTTGCACTGGAAGGGCCTAATTTTAGACATATTTCAGCTCCAACTCTGTTACAAGCGGATACTATTAGAATGGTTTATTGAGCTTCTTCTTTTTTCCCTGCCTTTGAGTCTTTTGAATCGCACCCTCATTTGGAAGTGAGGCGCAGTAGCCAAAGTGTTGCTCGTCAATAAAAGCCCAGTGATGGTTTTTGTTGTTTTGTTCATCGCTTTGAGTGCAATTTGCAGAGCTGGATTGTCTGGGTCGATAGCCATGTTGATTTGCTTTCAGCCTCCAAGCAGTGCTCCTTTTCTAAAGAGCAAAATTGACATGTTCTCAGCAGCAGTGCCACCACCCTTGTGTTTTAGCTCGGTATGAGACTGAAGCCGGTCGATAGCTGAGACTTGCTTCACTTCCTGCTGCGATGCTTTACAATTATGGAGTCTGAATCGGTATCAGGGATTACTTGTAGAAACTCAGTCTCCCCTTCAATGTGTGTGGTTTGCAGGAAGGGCAGGGATGAAAAGCGCTCACAGTCCTAAACATGAGCTTCATTCAGCATGAGGATTTCATTATAGACAGCAGGTATAATATTCATGCCACGAAATTGCATTTCTTTTGTACTAAAAGCGGCATACGACCTATTGCCAAGAGCTTTCATCTAGGATCTAAAAAAAGCTGGGAATTCTTAGCTATTCAAAGAAAAGTAGGAACTTTTTCTTTGTACCAATATGTTTTTGTGAGGCACTTCCTTTTCAGAGCTATTCAAAGATCTGGGTGCAGAGTTAAAAACTGAGGTATTGTTATTCTTTCGAATTTTTGGAATTAAAATTACACTCAGTATATTACTAATTTGCATAAAGGGCCACACTTAATGTTGTACATCCCTGATAACGATGGCAAGTAAAACTGTCTCACTTTAAAACAAAAACAAAAAATCCAACTTTTGAATAGAAAAACCTTTTGTTATCTACCGCAACAGCCAACGGTTGCTATAACAATCAATGGCATCTGATTCCTCATGATCTTTCTCCCCTGAAGCATCTGTCGGACAAATTTTGACTGACACTGAATAAAAATACTTCCACTGAAAGATAAAACAAATTATATCGTTTGTCTTGCTCAGATGGCACAGTCAATGAGTTAGATATATTAAAAGGTTACTGCAGTATATTTCAAAATTAAGTGTTTGAACATAAACATGGTTTATTTATTGCACAGTTGCTTTGTTTGGGCTTTTATAGTACAGAGTACTTTCTCTGAATTATTTTTCAGTTCATCTCAAAGTGATACCAAATTACAGTTTAAATCTTATTTCAAGAAGCAAGAATTGAACATTTTGATTGACCATGTGGGCATATCTGTCATGATCTTGGCACTGATGACTGGATTATAAGTTCAGTTCTTCCACCTGCTTAGCTCCGTCCAGTTTCAATTTGCTCTCACCTGATCCACCTGTTCCAGCTCCTATTTAAGCTGCCTTTTTCCAGCCATCAGTGCCAGATTATTTGAGCCGAGTGTGAGACTTCTCTAGTGTACCCCATTATGTTTTGATTACCTGATCCTGGCCTGTTTTAATGATAGGATCTGTGTATCCAAACACATGTTTCTGTATCCAGACTCCTGAGTTTGGCTTGCTCCTTTTCCGGTTAGTTTCTGCCTGTTCCTGTTTTTGGACTGCTGTTTGGATTCTGCCTGTTAACGACCTTGGATCTGTCCCCTGACCCAGGTTTTGATTCCCCTTCAGTAGCTCTTCCTCTCTCTGATCTTCTGGTCTGGAAATCTGCTTCTGAATCGACACCTGCTCTGGATTCTCACTCCAGATTCTTGTGCTCTTCCACGTCTTCTGGCTTCTGCTCGTCAGTCTGCTCTGCCTCACTCCTGGAACTCTCTATGTGGCTCCCGCCGCATGCTGTGAAGAAATCATCCGACTGGTTTCCACTCCTTCCTCTGGGCACAAACAGAACTTAAGAACCAGAACTTAGTGACTCACATGCTCGTTATCGTTCCCCGTCTGAGTTTCGTGGTCACTAACCTGAGTATCTGTCTTTACAGAGGTTTCAGCAAGCCAGTCCCATCTCATCCAGCCGCAATATACTGAGCAATAAATAAAGATTTAAAAAAGAGTTAGTAAAGAATAATAAAGAGTTTTATTTTAAAAGACATCTGTTCTGTCAGCCTGAATTTTAAGTCTAACAATATCTTTGTTCACAGCTAGGTGACCATTGCTGTTGAAGCTGTTCAGGTGATAGACTTAGTATAAAATATGCATCGTGATTCGCACTGAAAAGTTAAAGCAGAGCTGGAAAGGTTTAAGCATCAGTCATATGGTGGCAAAAAGTCCTGTTAAAGAAGTGGGAATATTTTTTTTTTACAGTTTTTATTTTATTTAAATAAGATAATTAGATAATATGCAATTGAAACAAGACAATACAATTTTTTTCTTATTTTAAATGTAAATTGTCTTGCTCCATTGGCAAACTGTTGCACTTACTTCTAAGAAAAAAATATTTATTTAGAGTTACATTTTTTGCAGTGCATAATTCCTTATTTTCTCCTCTGGATTCCATATTTAGTCATGTTCAGCTTAATAATTACTGTAAATTTCTGTTTTAGCTAAAGGAACTTTATGTCTTTATATTTAATCTCATGTTTTCCTACACTATTCTGAAAAAGTACCGTATATTCTGATAAAAAAACAAAAAAACACCACTACTTTCCACTTTGCTCATCCCCTCTTGATTTGTCTGCTTTTAAACTCCTGTCACAAAAAACAGCATATTCAGTGACCATACTACCATCATGTTACCATGTTTTAGCACTGATCTCTATTTATTCACTGGATTGCTAACAGACCCCCCCCAAAATAATCTTGGTATTTTCCACTTTCACAGAGTTGCGCCATAAAAATAGCTGTAATGTAATGTAATTACCATAATGATGTAATAAATACATGTATATTACACATACATCGTCATTTTAGTACTTTTAACACATGTATTATTATACTCCATTAACACACTAATTTTGTTGTGATGGATTTTTATATGTTATATTACATTATTTATAGACTTCATGGACTTCATACTTAACATGCAATGGGATGTGACTATTTTTTTTACCATAAATTACAGTAATCTACAGATACTTTATCATTGTATATGTATGTATGTATGTAGAAGTCTTAAACCCGACTGAAAATCAGTCATCGTTGTTCGATGCTGTAGCACATGTATTGTTTACATTCTGACCGGTCTAATTATGGAGTACCAGTATGATGACTGGTGACTTCACAGCACCGTGTACTACCAACGGCCTATTAGCAATCCAGTGGATTTTAGAAGACTTTTTTTTTTTGTTACTATCAGGTATTTGCATTATTTTGCATTATTATTGTGTTTTAAGTCCATATATTGCACGGTCTCATTCAGTTTTCCTTTTTTCTTTTTGTTATGTTTTCTTATTCCTAACTTTCTTACATGCAACATATCAAAGAAACTGCTGTATTTTTTTCTTGCACTCTGCTTTCAGGGCAAATCTACTTGGGCAGTCGGACCTCGGCATATTGTTTTGAAGGTCCTCTACTGTAGAGTAATTTCTGCAACTGATTTTAAAACATTTTTCTATCTTTAGCTCTGTTTGGCTTAGTTTGGCTTAGTTTGGCTTAGTTTGAATATTCAGTATATTTCAGTTATTCATTGTCATTTTTATAAATAGCAGCTTAGTGACAGGAAAAGCTTTAATCTTGATCTGCCTGCAAACTTGTGGTTTTTTATATTTGATGATCTTGTGGGATAAGAGGTCATAGAGTTGCAGTATAAGGAAGAAAACAGGTGGCAGGTAATAAAGAAGAGATGGAATGTGAATATATCCACTGCACCAATTCATCTGCGGATGTTTTCACACTTTTTTTTATCAGGAAGCACGTTTTCTCACTTTCCTCTGCAGCAAAGCCACAAAGGAGAAGTCTTTCCTTCTTCGACTGTTGCGCACACCTAATTAGTCTAATTAGATTTTTCTCAGCTGAAGTCTGAGTGTGACAAAGCACGACTCTCGCCCTGCCCTCATTGATGGGTGAGAATGAGACTTTATATTCTGCAGTCAGGTAGCACATCACACACTCTTTCCTCTTCTCGCACACATGCATTCCCTAATGGATCAAATTAGCACTTTGGCACATAAACCATGCTTTTCAATCATTCTTTCAACCCCCTCCTCGCGTCTTCTGTCTCTGTATTTGTCTCTTTTTTTCCCCCCTCCTGGTTCCTCCTGACAGAAGCAGTCGTTGGGTAATTAAAAATCCACACTTAGACAAAAGTTGTTTTAATTTAAGATCATCGCAGTGTGCCAGTCTCTGGCTTTGAAGGAGATCTTTGGAAAATGTGCCTGCTTTGAAACCATAGCAACTGCCACATAACCCCATTTTCTGCCTAATCACAGAAGAGAGACTGCTGAACATTGATTTAGACAATTATGGAGCTACATTAGCGACAAAAGCAAACTAGGCAGAAGAGACAGTTGGAAAAGGTGAAGTGAGGAGGGGGCGCTTAAGTGCTTACAGGGGAAATGGAAGTGAATGCAAAAGAGAGGGGGCAGCGTGGTGCAGCTACGCATTGAAATACTTTAATGGCTCTAAAATGGTACCTTTTTCTTTGCATTTCAGAAATGCCCCAGCGGTGTCATTCAGCTCCGTCTTACCTTCTCATTTATGCCTGCTTTGCCTTAACAGCCCGTCTTCTCTGCTCTGTGAAGCGGGTAATTTCAGAAGTAGCTCCTGTGTGTACATGAGAGACTCTAGTACATTTAGGTAATGTTCATGACTGCACATGAAACGCTTCAGTTTTATTATCCATGGTTTTGTGGTATAACTTGTGCCTTTAAAAGGTAGTATAAAGTGAAACAAACTTAGAAAAGTGGTACTAAGCTTTCTTGCAAGGCTCCTCCCCTTTGTTTTACAACAGAGCTTTTCTGGCCACCTCCAACCTATCAGTAGTTAAGCAGGGAAAAAGTCAACTGATTACACACTGCAGTAACATAAAATTTAAAATTTTTTGCCTGTTTACTAAAAAGACTAAAATTCACAAAAAAATATCCCCTTTAAATTTGAATTTCTTTAAAGGGACAGTGTGTAAGCTTGACCTCCATTTAGTCGTGCACTTGTCCAAGTCTTGGTTTTGTTATGTTAATTTTGAGTATTCAGTTTTACTTTGCTCCTTGTTTTAGTGTTTAAATTATTATTTTGTTGTTTTCTTATTAGTTCCTGTCTTCCAGGTTTTCCATTTGTTGTCCTCTGCTGCCCTCTTGTGTCCTCTTTCCCTAGCTCTGTTTTCTGCTCTGTCCTCACCTGTTTCTCATCCCCTCGTTAGCCCTCTCTTTGTCTCTGTCCCCTTTAAAAGCCCTCCCTCTTCAGTTCCTGTTTGCTGGATCCTCGTCTAACGTCTGTCTGCGTACCTTGTCTCTCTCTGGTTCCTAAAGTTTGGTTTTTCCCTGATGTCTCCTTGGTTCTGGTTTGTTTGTTATTTTTGTTGGATTTTTTTATTCCTGCCTCAGTTCCTGTGAACCTCATTAAACCCACCTAAATTCACCTCTGCCTACTTGCCTCTGCATTTGGGTCCTCAATCCAACACCAAATCCTGACAGCACTAAAGGAATTACAAACAACAGACTGGCGCCTCCTCGTCAAGCGGGTGAGACGTACTACCGAACCTGCAGAGTGACATTCTATTGTTTTTAAATGGAGGGGAGACATTAACCTCCTTCACGATTGTCAAATCAGCTAAACTATACTATAAAATACACAGATTTTTTTTTTTTTTTTTTAGATCAGAGCTGAAAAAAGAGGCGTACCATCGTTAGCTGGTGTGACTTCTGTGAAAAATATCAGCAGCTGATGACTTTTGCATTGGGGCTCATGCAGAGCAGGATAACAAACACTAGCTGTCTCTGCTGTGCAACCTTGACTTATTTCACATAAGAGCTGAAATGAACTAACTACATGGTCAAATTCTTTGAAAACAGCTGAAACCAGGTCACTGATTATAAAAGAAGAAAAACAACTGTTATATTTTCAAAGGGCATAGTATATAATTATGATGTTTTAAGGGCCAAAATCCCATTTCCATTGATAGATTGTTTCATTTACCTTCTCAAATAGTCTTATTTTAAGAACCGTATACTTTTGGAGCGTAATACTAAATGTATTATGATGACAGAAGAGACCGTTACTGATTGACCGTTACTGATACAGTGTGGCTAATTTAAACACATAAAAAAAACACTCTTGTTCTGTTCTTTTTGTTTGTGTTATTTCTTTAAATTATCCCCCTTTATATCATCTTATTGTCTTATGTACCTGCTTAAATCAAGGTAAAATGTATCTATTGCAGTATTTAATTACATTGTTGCAGTTAATGGTTGCCGTATAGGGGCCAAAACGGGGGGCCAGGACCGGGCGCTGGCCCCTGTATAGAACCATCCATGGTCATAAGAATAAAAAGAAAGAAAGAAAAAAAATAAATAAATGTTTTGGGGGAAATTTCGGAGAAAAAAGGGACAATAGTCACCAGCTTAATTATTTATCATGATATAACAGTGGACTAATGTAAAGACTAACGTAAGCAGATTTATTCAGCACCATTTTGCATAATTCATTAATATTAAGCTTTCCTCAAGGACGCCATTACTTATGAACAGGGGCTTTATTATGAGCTCCTGGGGTCATTTAATCGGTCAAAGGTCAAATGGCTTTACTGTGATAACACTAGCTCATAGGGGGACGTTACCTTCCCAACAGGGTCTGGCGTTCGTTTTTTCGCCATATTGCCTTCAAAGGGACGCTGCCGTTTCATAACTCAGGTAAAACTGTGGGAATTCAAACAAAGAAAACAATTAGGTTGTTAAAGCAAATGCAGTTTTGTCCACTTTGGATGCAGGTGTATGCAAGAAGCATCCTCCCAGCGCTTCCCCGAGTGTATGAGCAGTGATGAGAGAACTAATGACAATCTATCACCCAAATGCAACCAATTAAGTTATGCAAATGCACCAATTGGAATGCATAACATCCCGGCCTCGTCACTTAACCCCGCATAACCTGCTTAAAGGTTTCTGGCTTACAGTATGGCTGGAAAAATGGATTCGGCTGCAGCTTTCAATTGGCATTGAATGGAAGGAGGTCCTGACAGAGGGGGAGGAGCAAGGAGAAAAAGAGAGATCAAAATTATCCTCCTGCCAATCAAAAAAAAACTAATTATCATTCCAAATCAGCCCAGGGAACACACAAAGAGTTCTCTCACACAATGGATCGGCAGTCTAGACCAGAACAATTACTGCATAATTAGTTCATCAGACAACCCCCGGATTGATCCAGTTTTGATTTGCATGCAGAACTGGGTCGGAGGATGCCCACAAGATGTTCCTAGCAAACGACAGCGAAGGAAAATGAGTTTAAGTGTGTGAGCAGTTCAACACAAGAAAAATGACAGGGTGAGGAAAAATGTCTCACTCTGCGGAACCGCAGTTCAATCACCCTGTTATGCAGGTTATAAGGACTGCTGCTGGGATTCAGGGTTAGAAGGAAAGCGGAGGATCAGAAAGTTGAGAAATGATTTTTTTTTTTTTATCCCTTCAGCTAATACACTCTGTACCAGAGAAATATAAGTCCTTTTAACCTATCTGCCCCCCATTTAAATCTTTTGTCCTAGCGTTAAGTCCTGCTTCTGATAATGAGGCTGCCTCTTCTATCTTCACAGACATGATTGCTCGACACAAGTTGTTATTCCCTTGACCGGCCTGGGCCTGATTCAATAGCGAGGTGGCGCTTGGGGTGGTGAAAGGAGCCCCGATCAATGTCAAGGAGAAGAAAATGGTCCGGACTTGTCACAGTGGAAGCACCATGCTGCTACTTAGTCTTTTTTCCCTCCAAAAATAAAATAAAAACCGAGATTTGATTTTTATTTTTTTCCAGAGAAAAGGCTTTCTGCAGGCTGTGAATAGGCTTTGATTGCTTGCAACACAAAGGTACTGCGGCACAGGTAATAACCGTGTGCCACCCAGCAGCAGGTACAGCAGCTAGCTGCCTCGCCGTTTGATTTGGGAGTCGGTTGCTATGGTGACCATGCTTTTTGATTGGTACCATGCTTTGGCGGACGAGATAATTTACATGCAGCATTTCCCTGACTCTTAAAGCAAAAAGCCTGGAACACAAATGGCTTTTTTGTGCAGCACTCGAGAGCCCAAATGAACATGCTGACTTCATTACTGCTGGCTCACGTTTGTTGTTGACATTTGACACCGTGTTTGATGGTTTTGTGAGTCATGTAAATATGAACTCTCTTCTCAAGCCATCCAATAATCCATGGTGTTTTTGTTACGTTCCCAAAACAGTCCTGTGGTAAAGATCCTTTGGACCTTTTACAAACAGAATGAGCCCCTGATTCTTCTGATTCAGGAGAGGCTACGGTTGAACCCCATAATGGAAACCTTCGTCAACTTTAACTTCTGTAACCCCTGGCAACATACCCTCTAGGATCTTGATTAGGATATATCTGTCAGGACTCTGAATTTAGGATCCAGAATTCAGCCAGACAGAACAAAGTGATTTCAATAAGGCATTTTATTTACTGCTCTGTAATCTGTGGCTCATCAGCTGGGACTGGAATCTCTGGTTTTTAAATTCAGTCCGAGCCCAGGGAAAGGAGTGGAATCCAGCCGGATGGTTTCTCCAAAGCATTCGACAGGAGCTGCCTAGAAAGTTTTACGATTGAAGCACAGCAGACTGACAAGCAGAAGCCAGCAAGACGAGGGAGAGCAGAAGTATGCGGAGGGAAAATCCAAAGTTTGTGTCGATGCAGGAGCAGATTTCCAGGCCAGAAGATTAGAGATCCAAAGAGGTACTGAAGAGAAATCCAAGCTGGGGTCAGGAGACACATCCAAGGTCGTTAGTATGCAGAATCCAAATAGCAGTCCGAAGACAGGTCAGGCAAAAGAGATCAGAACAGGGACAAGCAAAACTCTGAAGTCCAGAGGCAGAAACTAGTCAGGATCAGGTAATCAGAAACACACTCCGTACACTAGACACCTCTCACACATGGCACAAATTATCTGGCACTGATGGCTGGGAACAAGCAGTTTAAATAGGAACTGGAACAGGTGAATCTGATGAGTGAAAATGAAAACTGGACGGAGCTAGACAGGTGAAAGAAATTAACCAATAATCCTCTCATCAGTGCCAAGATCATGACATTATCATTTACAAAATTCTGTTGGGTGGGAATTTGTTATCTATTTCTTTTGCACCTCTATGCTAACACAGTTTTTCCTTCAACTCAATTTTCCATTGTTTACGGTCACTTCCATGTCAAGAAAAGCATTATCAAAATCAACCGAAATAAATGCATAGAACATATCACTCTGGGTTTAATGAACCTGTGTAGTTCTACTTTCTAAATTAAAATTCTCTGACAATATTTTAATTTGCGCTGTATTTTTACGTTTTTTTTTAAGCTTTAGAATGAAATTTCACTAAGGAACCTTATTCTGATGCCATTCAAGCTCAACTCAAAATTTTCTTCATTCAAACTTTGACAGCTCCCAGCACTCTCTACTGAGGATAAGATATTGACTGCTGATAACTACTTCAGAGAATCCAACTTTGAAATTCAACTCATTATAAAATGATCCAAAAAACAGTCAGACTTTGAGGCCTCACATAATTTGACAATTCAATTCCTTCTGCACCGAACGCCAAATAATTAAATCTTTTTCTAATTCCTATCTTCATTTTCTCACCTCTTTAAATCCCAACTATACTTTCCCAAGCATCTGTATAGGATATAGATACAGGAAAGGCAGTCAGAGGATGAAAATAACTTACAGGCCCTGTCTCTGGCCTCGTGCATCAATAGTCAGGTTAAGTCCAAGCTTACCCTCCGCCTTCGGAAGACAACACCAAGGTTGTAATAAAGAACAGGATAAAAGAAGCTTTTTCTGCCCAGCTTCTCCTTTGCAATTAGTGATGAATCCATACAGCGTAGCTCCTCAACCAAGCTTATAATTCTACTGAGGCATTATTCCCTTAATTACTTGGAAACGCCTCTTTGATTCAGTTCGTATCCAAAGGATCTTTTCAGGAGGAGAGGCAGGGAAGGATAGTAATTTTGACGCTGTTTGGTTCCCATTTGTTGATGTGAGCACTACTGCTTTTTTTTTCTTTTCATGAACACTGAAATGATGTCAGTTATGCCTGTTGTGAGAGTTTTTATTCTCGAAGAAACGTTGATTCAGTTATGAGAAGCAGTAATAGCAGACTTTAAATCTTTAACAAGAGAGATAGCTCATACTGATCCCATCATCCCGTCTAACTCCTCTCGGCTATTGTTTAGATTTCAGATATGTTTAATTAAAGGTTTTATATGAATTCATGAATTTATAGTAAAAATAAAGCAGAGCAATTTGAATGTGTTGAGCCGAGAAAAAAAGAACCCACAAATAAATCCATCTAATCTGAGAAGAAAAATGGCGGGCCTCACTTGAACGCCCCTCTCTGCAGGGCTGAGATTATAGACATGCTTTTTTCTCTTATAGGAACAGTCACAGCAGCCTTGATGTAACATTTTGACCCCCAGGGTGTCCTGAGCGGAAAAGCCATCCTTGGACGTGGGCGTGTTGAAATAGAGCTTTTGGGGAGATTTTCAATCGGAGGAACGGATCCAGCTCTTCCACACATCATTACAAGCTTTATTTCCGGATGTGTTAGTACCCACTTAGACAAGAGAGAAAAGGACGGAATTACACCCAGCAACATGATTTTATGTCCAAGGAAATAAAATACTAATTACATCAGATGTTTTAAATGTGGGTGTTAGCATTCATGTGTAGCACACACAGATCCAGTAGCATACATTTAGATTAATGATAATTTACCCATGGCTCAACAATGGGGAATCACCTCTGTTGTTTAGCATGAAAAAAACAGCAATCTCTCCTCTTATGCAAACAAGTATTAAACCTTGAACCAAACTGAGCACAGACTGAACAACTGAGCTCTTGAGTGCTTAGTTATAAATATTTTCTATGTGGAAAAAACATTATCAACAGAGTAAAATAAAGTTGATTTCCTCCAGCAAAACTTTGGGAGCAGTTGGTTCTCAATGCTTGTTAGTTGTACAGTAGTACAGTAGAAATCGGAGTTTCCTGGGTGGGGCCGCCTCTTACAGCTGCTTTTTGTATCTCTGCTTCTGTCTCCTTAAACCCCAGTTGGCCTCGGCAGATGGCCGCTCACACTGAGTCTAGTTCTGCTGGAGGTTTCTCCCTGTTAAAAGGGAGTTTTTCTTCTCCACTGTTGCTACAAGCATGCTTAGTGTGAGGAATTGCATTCGTGTCAAAGAGTCGATACAATCAACTGGTTTTCCTTAGATAGAAAACTTTGAATCAATTTGACTGTATGATCTGGTGAACTCTAAATTGCCTTGAGATGACATGTGTTGTGAATTGGCGCTATATAAATAAACTGAATTTAATTGAATTGAATAGTAGCCATTTAAAATTTCTCCACTTTCCTCGATGGGCCTTTGGCTGATCCACTACAATTCCTTTTTAAACATCAATCTTTGTACTAAAATATTATTTTTGTCATGATTTGTGGACACTAAGATCTCAAGAGAAGCATTCAGACCATGTAATACATTGAAAGGTTGGAGTCAGAGTAAAAAAAAATATGCACGCCCAGGAAAAGGAGGGGGTCGCTCCAGTGGCTGGAAGTTGGAGGGGATTTTGCTCGGAGTAAGAGGGAAGTGGGTTGCCATTCAGCTGGCGTTCGGCTGGTAAGGGCCATGTTTACAGTAATGGTTGCTACTGTAGCCCTCAGAGACCCGCTAACTGTTATTAGCATTTCAAGCTAACAATGGTTTTGCTTGCATTTTGAGCATTAAATAACACAAGCGACATGTTCAAATGCAAGATAATTTCATGAGATATGTATGAATAGGAGCTATTAAAAAACTGTTTACTATCATAGCTTTTAGGACTTTTTACATATAGAGCGGCCATATTGGATTCTGAGGTCAGGGAAACCCTAAAGGCAGGAAAGAGGATTCTCTGGTGGAAGATATGTCCATCAGCTGTTTATGTATTTTTGAATCATGTGTATGTCACGGTCTTGATTCTGTTATGTTTTCTTTTAAGTATTTAGTTTTACTTTGCTCCATGTTTTCTAGATTTATTGGTTTAATTCCTATTTTGTTGTGTTTTCTGGATATATTTGAGTTCTTAGGTTTTTATTTGTTGCCCTCTTGTGTTGGTCTCCTTTTCCCTTGCTCCTTTCTAGACTCCTCTCTTCACACCTGCACCCAATCTGCTCGTTAGTCCTCTCTTTGTTCAGTCTCCCATACATACTCTCCTTGTGCAGTTTCTCAGTGCTGTTTGCTCGTCTTACCTCATATCTCCTTGCCTTTCCCTAACTCCACATGCTCTTTTCCCCTGATGTCTCCATGGTTCTGGTTAAGTTTTACATTTGGATTTTGGATTCCTCCCTCTGTTACTTGTGTTGATTCATTAAAAACTGCAGGAACTCACCTCTGCCTCACAGCGTCTGCATTTGGGTCCTCAAACCCCAACAAAACTCTGACAGTGTATGCGTCAGTGCCTCCTCCTTTGCAAAACAAGAAGTCGTCTCAACCAGCATTATCGCTTTAAGTTATATCAATCAAGTTATATTTACAATTTGTAGGTATATTCTCTCTGCTGTTGCTACAACTTACTTCGGGATTTCAAATGGCGGAGTTCTCCATGATGAATATGTTTTTTTTATAATAATAATTTGCCTAACATTTAACAGAAGCAATGCTATGTTTGTAAGAGATGTTTTTACACACCATTGAACTGTTATTCTGTATCTAATGCATTTGTGTTACCCACCAGTGCATTACCAGAATTAAACGTAATTTACCTGTCCAGCAGACATTTCGCTCCTTAAGGGCACGCAATCTCTAAAGAGAATCTCCTAAACACACACACACACTCCGTTCTCTCCCACTTTCTCTCCTCTTTTCAACGACAAGGAAAAAAGGCTTTCTTTTCCCATTAAGTTTGTCAGGATTCTTTATGGCCATTGATACTCCAGTTTACACAAAAGAGTGAACAAATAGCTTAAAAAAAGCTGCAGCAGCAAACAAGCATGGGAGACTTCTTCGTGCTTCGATGTAATGGCGGATCGCTAGCCAAACGGCGTATGCGTTACCCTTGGAGCCAACGTAAATATGGTAAATGTTTCATTTACAAACAAGTAGCCAATCCACTTTGCCAATCAGCACCACGGACAGGGTTTATGGATTTTAATTTTGTACTTTTAATTTTGCTCTTAGATTCTTTGACTGTATTTTCAAGTTTAAATTTATGTATAAGTTGAATGGACTATGTTTTTATTTCATTTTTGATTATTTGTTTACATTTTTATATTTTCTAATTGTTTTAAGCAATCCACTTATTATTAATCAGGTATTTCAGTTGCACAGGCACTGGAGGTCTTAAGTTTTCAGATCCACAGAAAAAAAACCTGGCCCTGACCTCTGGGAGGCAAAAAGTCCCCAAGCCTCCAGCAGCAACCGGCCCTCAGAGCATCTGGACATGTTTAACATGTTTTTCGTTTCTGGTGTGAAAATACTCTTCAATTTCCCCTCGAAGTTAGAGAAACATATTCTGTGTGTTACGCCAGGTTTCACGAAACATTAAAACCCAGAGAGACCCACAGTTGGCAAATACCTTCGCTTCTACTAGCCTTGGGGATCCTTGTATGCACAAGTCATTGTAATTCAGCCTGACATGTTTGGTATCTTTGGAAACTTTGAGGTCTTGAGGAGAATTCAAAATGAAGTTCAGTGGGTTTTAACAAAGCTTGGTTGTGTACCATATGCTCTCCCTGTAGTGAATCTGTGTGGGCTGAGGAGGTTAAGGTACACTGAGGAAGACGGAGATTGCTAGAAACAAAGCTGCAAAAATAATCACAAGAGTGTTTATGGGAAGGTTAAGGTGTATGAATAACGTTTTTGCTCTGGGCAATGCTGCGGTTCATAGGGAAGGAAGGACAGATAATATCAGCGATGAAGAATAGGTTCATGTAAAAATTCTTAGATTGTAAAGACAAAGACAAAGACTATTAATCGAAGAACTGGTGTTTAGCAAACAACATAAAAACAGATTTTTTTAAGGTTTTGACCTTAAAAAATATCCCTAGAAAATAAATCAGGTTTATTTTTCTCCCTATTCAACTTGGGGCATAGATATTTAAACTCCAACAATAACTCAACAGTGAATTAATGGTGTAACTAGAACAATAACATTTCCCAGTGCATTACTCAAATGTCTAAAATTACTCTTGTGCATACTACAGTTTTCTCCCAGTAGTCCTATTTCATTGAAAGTGTAAAAACAAATGTATGATTATTTGATTAGTTTCCTTTCTCCTGCATAAATCTATTCATATTTGGTTGGGTGGTCTGGTCTGGTCTGGTCTGGTCTGGTCTGTCAGAGGTGTACAACACCTATTTAGCAGATTAAAACCAAAATTATCCCTGTTTAAACCTATTTATTTTTACTTATTTTTGTGGATTTCAGGTTGTTCGACTTTAAAAGAGATAAAGCTCCTTAAAAGAGTTGTGGGTCTGCACCAGGATGGCCCAAAAAGAGGGCTGCATGAGGCATCCCACATCCTACAATTCAGTTCAACTCAACAAGTTGAACAAGTTTCACCAACCCATAGGTTTAGATTTTTACTCCTAAACCTAAGCCCAGCTACTCTACACTCATTCTGCTTACTTTAACGACCTGGTTATTTGAGTCATGATTCATATCCGATTTCTAGAGGGGAGGGTTGGAACGTAGACTGTCCGGCATATCAGGAGCTTGGCTTTTGTGACAATGGCAGTGTAGCAACTTCCACATTCCTGCAGACAAGGTCCTTATCAATCTCTCCTGCTCTTCTCTGCCATCACTTGACAAAGACACCAAAGACGTTACCTCTTCTGATTAAGACAAAGAAGTGTAACCATCAGTTTGTGACCCCTAACTGAAAAAAAAGCATGTGGGTTATGCGACAGGAAGCCCAGTGACATGGGAACTGGCTCTGAGCTTGTCTGCCTGGCTGTATCTTTCCTGGACTGGGCCAGCTGTGGAGCTGGTTGACCGTTACATTTTGTGTCTCTGCTTCATTCTGAATGTCTGCTTCTGTCTTCTTGAAACCCACTTGGCAGAAGGCAGCTCACACTGAGCCTGGTCCTGCTGGAGGTTTCTTCCTGTTAATTGGGAGTTTTTCCTCTCCACCGTCGCTTCATACATGCTCGGTGTGAGGGAGTCAGTGACAAAATGCAGCTGATAATTGTCATTCGGAGGAGAAAATCTCGCAAGTCAGTAGGTGCTTTTCCATTACCCAATCAAGAGGCACATATTATAATCACAGAAATAAATTTGGGGAAAAAAAAACTTCTTTTGATAAATAGTTGAAATGCTTTAATGAGGTGGTTTTTGAGTTGTACTTAATTTACTGTATTTTGGAGATGCTTTAGTGGCACAGTGGTTAGCGCTCATGACCCATGTACAGAGGCCTTAGTCCTCGATGTGGCCGATCCGGGTTCGAGTTTGACCGGTGGTACTTTGCCGCATGTCTCTTGCATACCCCCTTTTCCTGCCAATTCCTTCCTGCTATCATCACAGCCCCCACCCCTATAGTGGGGACCAGAACACCTCGCCTGTTCAGCCAGGCCAACAATTCCCCCTAAAGGCCCTCTTTCAGCGACATAAACATGTATCAGGTTTTGCAGGCTAACAAAGAACCCAAACGACCTCCATTCCTAAGGGGCAGACTTGTTCAATTTGCTTGTTTTCTAAGCCAAAACAAGGCTTTGTTTTTAGTCTACACTATAAAGCTTCCAAACTAAAGCTTAACGCTGTTTCTTACATTTTGAATTGAATAAGCTTCCAGGACGGGAAGCGAAACGCCTTCAAACTTGAAAACAAAGTCCTGTGGATTGTTGTTTTTTTTCTTTTTTACTTTTTGGAATACTGTCAATAAACGAGCCATTAGAGCCTTATAAAAATAAATTTTTATATTTTGCAAAACTGCAATGAGAGCAATCACACAGATCATATGATCTGCAGCTGGACCTGAGTGCCTTGCAAAAGGATGAAGAAGAGAACTGGAAGTAGCTAGAGTATGGTGGCCGCCACTAGAGCCGGTGCTAAAATATAGATATAGCTCATGTGTTTATATCTGCTGTTGCTATGTTGCTTTCAGAGTTACCCCATCAACAAATGTATCGTATATATAAAACATTGCACGTAACGTGCAATATTTTATCTATGTGTTGTTTAAAGGAAATACCGCGACTGCAAAACTTTCCATTTTTGAATTTAGCACAATATCAACATAGCTTAGTGCACATTAGTAATGGAGACTCAGGTAGGGACTCGTTGCAATCAACTGGTTGTCCTTAACAGAAACTCTAAACAACTTCACTGTTTTTTCAATGTAAAATGCCTTAAGGACACTGAATTGAACTGATGCAAAAGATACCGAAAGATCCAACACCCAAATGGGTGGCCTAGTCAAAGTACAGTCTTAAATCTATCTAATATGCTGCTAAAGACAGATGAAGCCCTCGGATTTGCACAAATTAAAAATAATAAAAAGAATCCTTTTTGCAAATAACTGATCATAACTTAAAACTGCTTTCTGTCTGTGCTCAGGTGTGGATTATATATTTTGGCTGCACATATATGAAAATATATAATCCACACCTAAAGAAACATTGTTGAAATCTAGTCGATACTTCTACTCATCATTGCTGTGTGGGATTTCAATCAATAAAACTGCCTCGAGGGACCTTTTCAAAATTAAATGTTATTTAAGCACATTTAACATAATGTGTGAGGAAATATGGTGCTGAACAAACAATCCACGGAGAAAGAGAATAAAAAATAGACCCAGAATGAGCAAGTAAAGAGCAATTCAGTGCAGATTTCACTGCTGTGGTCACCATGAATTTTTATTTTTCCCTGATGTAGCTGTCCCTAAGCAAAAAAACGGCTCCAGGTGAGGTTTCATCCATCAGTGTTGCTTTGCTGACCACCTGCTCCACTGGAGCATGCACTCTGCTTTTATGCATTTGATACAGCAAACCCTCCTCTCTCCGTGCTTCTCCTCACTGACCTGTCAAATTGCCAGTTGGAGTAAAAGATGGCACCATCTATCTGAGGCTTTTTTTTTTTTATTTCAGGTGCAGACAAAAAAAAAAAAAAGACCCACAACTCGTCTGACCTCATGCCTAAGTGACAGCTGTCGAAGGCTGGATGTGTGTGAGAGAGTGCGTATGTTTGTGAGGCTGCTGCTGGTCAGACGACAGATCCTGCTAATCCTGTCCGTCCCAGCGGACAGGCAGTGTGACTGGGTAATTGGCCACTGACTGAGCAAGAGCGCTCTGGAGGCGCTGCTTATTGAACCACTGTCACTGAGAGAGGAGGTGGAGGCTTAACAAGGCTGGAGTGGAGAGAAAAGGAAAAACAAAGTGTGGAGAAAAAACAGAGTGGGTAAAACAAAGGGAAGAGATGAGAAATGCAAATAGGAAAGAAAGAAAGAAAGAAAGAAAGAAAGAAAGAAAGAAAGAAAGAAAGAAAGAAAGAAAGAAAGAAAGAAAGAAAGAAAGAAAGTGGGAAAAAAAGTAATTAGTTAAAGAAAAAAGAAAAACTAGAAGAAGTAACAGTGCTGGATTTGAGAATAACCCTAAAGTCACAATTTCTTCTCTCTCAGCTGAAATGTGACACTTTCATGATTACATTCGACTCTCTTTTGGGGTGAGGTGGCTTAATCCTAAAAGGATGAGCAGGTAAGGGGAGGAAGGGAGAGTAGGCGAGGGGGAGTCATGGTAATGGAAGTCCAGGTTAATACTTCCCTCCTCCAGCTGGCCAGCCGACAAATTGCCTTGTAAAAGCAGAAGCGATGGATAAATAAAGAATAAAATAAAAAAAGAATATCCCTCCAGCAAATTGGCTGTCATTGGATTATCCCCTATAAAGCAGGATTTGTGCGTGCGTGAAGAGACTTTGGGGTATGTGCGTGACCACCTTGTTGCTTCACGTTGAGGGGATGTGTGTGGTGGGATCAGGCACAGAGAAGGATGGGTAGAGGGAGGAAAAAGGATTGGATGACCGATCATTGCTTCATCAGCTCCATTAAACACACCAGTGGCCTGTAAAGCAGGCTGTCACACCAACGCCCACACACACACACTCACACACACGTTTCCAGGAGACCCAAAAAAAGGCAAACTGTCTAACTAACCCACTATATGTAATAATATATATATTACATGTGTTCAGTCTTGTCCATTTTGACATTGATGGTCTACAATTAATGAAAACCCAACATACAATTAAAATGTTTTAATTTACAAAATAAAAGGGACACCCCTGATAATGAAACACATCAAGCTACAGCATCCAAAGCATTTTAACAGAAAGTTTGGTTGAGGGAAAAGATGAAAATGAAACATGTATAATCTCAGCCTTGAGTGGACTGTAAAAATAAGCTTGTAAACAGGTGTAATGGAAATGCTCACTGACTCACTTGAAACTGGAGTCAGAGCTTTAAAATGCACAATAATCACAGCTGCATCCAGGAAAAATATGGTCTAAATTCTGAATCACTTTCATTTGATTAAAAGTAATTTGGTAAGCATTGCCGTTTTGTAAAGAGAGATTTGTAGATAACACCAATCTCTATCTATATATCCTTTGATTTAAATTATTTTAACCTTTTTTTTCTCAGGTTTTAGTGAGAAGGTTTGACCTGTTTTCATGTCTGATTTGATTAAAATCATAAACACGTTCCTTATGTTGGGTGTTTTTGTAGGGATCTGGAGCTGTACCACCTTTCTCCAGCAGAGTGCGCCGTGGATCCTCCTGAGCTGAGCCCCCAAACACACCTGTGGCGCATCTCATCATCAGAGGATCCTCCACTATATAACCTGCCTTCAGACCTTGCCTCAACGCCGCAGTGTTGATCTAGTTTGGTTAGCAACCTGAGCCTAGTAAACCTGAGAATCTTTGCTATCTCTAGTTGAGATAAGATTCTAACTCTTCCTTGTTTTTGCCTCACAGGAATCCTATCTCTCCTTGAAGCTCTGGATGAGGTTAACCTGCCGAGCCTGCCCTCGTGAGCCAAACCTGAAGACTCTTCTCTGGATTCCCCTGCAGCTCTTGGCTAAGAGCTGGAAACTCAAATCAAGGTCTGCCCTCAAAGTCAGAAGTAAGACGCTGAAGCAGTTATTGGACTCTGCTGAACAAACAGTCTCTGGACCCAACAGTTTCCTCTCTCAAAGAGAAACCCGGACTCCTTCAAGGTATTCCTCAGCAAACTCAAAGACACATAACTCTTCAGTCCCTGTGCTAACTGAACTGTCATCCCTGTAGACTCCAGTGAACCTGCCCCCAGGCCTGAACCAGTTCCAGTGCAGTATTCTTGTGCTAGTGTTAACAATAAACTCTGTTAAACTTTTCATCAGCCTCCGTGTGTGTTCTGCATATTGGGTTTACTCTGTAACCAATCATGACAGTTTTCTTAAAATTAATAATAATAATAATAATAATGTTAATAATAATTGAATTTTATTAATCTCAGACTGGAGAAATTCAGTGGGCTGCCACTGTACAGCGCCCGGGGAGCAGTGTGGGGTTAAGGGCTTTGCTCAGAGACCCAGAGTGCAGGCTCTGGGGATCAAAGAGGGTACTTGCACCAGTACCCGGTTTCCCCACAAGCCTTAAAAACAGCATTCATCAAACCATTGTTGAAAAAGAGAAGCTTGGAAAAATTGGTCCTGCAGAACTACAGACCCGTCTCAAACCTCCCCTTCATCAGTAAAATTATAAGTTGTGCTTCAACATTTCAATGCCTTTTTAACAATGACCAGCAGCTTTGATGTCTGCCAGTTGGATTTCCATGCCAACCACAGCACTGAAACTACCCTGATTCAGGTGTTTATTGACATCTGTATAAATGCAGACTGTGGAGGAACTACTGTGCTGGTATTATTGGACCTCAGTACACCATTTGATACTGTGGATTAGAGTGTCTGGAAAAACTCTAATCCAAAGTGATGTGCCTACATTTTTGGGAATCAACTCCAGCTCTAAGGATGTGTTTTGTCAGAACTATATAATATACTTTTTATTAAAAGTGAAAACAGCAAAAGGACCAAACACACAGCCTTGAGGAACTCCAATTCTCAGCAGGAAACCTTGATATTCCACTCAAATTGGATTGCTTGTGATCCCTTCAGATAGGACCAGATACCATGGCAATACCCTACAAACCAAGATTAATGAAAATAATTTTATCTGTATTGCAGCCTGGTGATTGGTCAATTCTTTGGTGTTACAGGTGCACAAAGTCAAAAGTTAGGTGTTCAACCTGCTGCCTTTTGATTCTGCAAACCGAACCCTGAAGAACAGGAAGTCAGCCCTCACGTCTTCAGAGATCACAGTTTAAATTGTTGTGGACACTCAGAGCCCTGCCCGATTACTCCATCAGTGCTACGGCAAGACCTTCGGCCCTCCAGGTGAGCAGCAGAGCCAAAGATTGAATAGGCACTTTTCTTCTTGTAATTCGATATCCTCTCAAATGTCTTAAGAAGAATCCTATCTCAAGCAATCATGGATCTGTCATGGTTGAAAAAAGAGTTGCAACTGTAAACTGTGGGAGAAAAGGTCAGAGAAAACATTAAAAGATAAGAGAAGAATTTAGAAAAAAAGATGAATACAGAGGGTTGTTGAGTGGGTAGAAGAGGAGCAGCCAAAAAAAATCAATACGAGCTTGAGAGTCAACAGCGCGGGGGTGGTTAATGGCATGATTCAAGCTCATTAGCACAACGTTTGACTTAAGTGCTTGACCTTACACCCGATCGTCCCACTCTCACAGTTGGCAGCAACCATGCTAAAACTTTTGACAGATAATGAACCATGCAAATATTTTTCTACTGAGATTACCCACCTGTTCATCAAGAGAGTTTTTCCTATTTTCAAATGCTGCACAGCAAAATTAAACCTGACAAAAAAAAAATAAAAACAGAAAAAAGCCCCTCAGTCATTGCATTACAGTGAATGAAATACAAAGCAAACATATTACTTGCGTTTATCCTGTTTTGCTTCAGGGAGGAGTTCAAAATTGTTCCTCTGTAGCTCCTTTTCCAATATTCTTCCGCAGAAACACATTATGCTGTCAGACAGAGAAATGTTCCTGTCTGATTTCCATGCTTCCTTACAGTAATTCAAAATTGAATTAAAATGACTGATAACACCCAATCAATGGTAGTAATTTCTGCAAATGATGCAGCACAGTTTCAGACTGTAGCCACGTATTGATTCAGCGGCAGCCTGCAGTAAGCCATTCATCTTCCATTAAAAACAATCTCTTCTAATTGCCCTAAACTGTTTTTTTAGTACCATGGAAGAAGGAATTATCAGGAGCTACTGTGTGCAACAAATTACATGTCATTAAAATAAGAATATATTATTTTATGTAGTCATTGTAAGTTCCTGGAGGTTTTAAATAAAGTGTGGTAATGTATGCGCACATTTTGAATTCCCTGAGGTTCCTTTTGATTGCTGCAATCATAAATAACTGCTCTTACAGTTGGGCCCGAGTGTATTTTAGCTGAGAAAAAACCTCCAGGTGCAACAAAAATGTCCTTTTTTCATTTTATCTGTAGAAGCTGTACATGTATAGTAATTTCTAAATGTTTTATATTAAGATCTGTATTTGCATAATGGTTGCTGCTTGTTTTCTTCTAATAGAAAGGCAATTTTTTTAGCCTCCAGAGATAGTCAAAGTGTTGAGGAGTTGTGAAATTCAGCAGAGGAAGATTTCAGATCTTTCAGATTATTGATTTTATGTTCAATTTGTTTTTTGTTGCTAATCTTTGCACAACAAAAAGTTGTCCTATAAATAGAAATAAGATGTGGAGTTTCCCACCTTTAGATAATTCAGAAGCCAAATTATATGAGAAAAAGGAAAAACAATGGCTCCAAGTGAAAATCTCAGACATGAATAAAATAAGAAAAACTAGGGCAGCTTGACTGTAAATTGAAAAGATTAAAAGATCAAAAACTACAGAAACAATACTAAACCAGGGCATCAAGGGTACCTGTAGGTTTTGATTTTTTAGTTGTTGCCAGACTCTTACAAGTCTTTATTAAGCTCATCCATTGGAATATCATCAAGAAAAGTTTTTTTTTTTTTTTGGCGAAAACAGATATTTAAAAAGAAAAATGAACTTGTCATTTACATGACCAAAAACTCTATTATTCTTAGATAGATAAATTCTGAAACACTGCAGAGCAATAGTTCCAACAATGCCCATCAAAAGTGCATTCAAAGTTTAAGACCTGGAGCCAATAATTGACCATAAGCTATAAAAACTTTTAACAGCTTACCGAGTTCGGTCACAACCTCAAAACATTGGACCCAGAATAAAAGCAGACAGATCAGTTTGAGAAACAGGCGTTTATTAAATAAAGCGTGCGGCCACTCGGCTGCTGTGTTGGGCTCACTGGAAACTCTGCAGGAGTAGAGGCTCAGGTTAGTGACTTCAAAACTCAAATGAGGAATGGCAACGAGCATGAACGCCACCAACCTGGCAAAGTTCAGCCTGTGCCCAGGAGAAGGAGTGTGCCCAAGAGAGTTTGTTGTTGTTTTTTTATAAACTGCGCATGGTTTGAAAACACTGAGGAACATCTGTGGGGTATAATTTGATTTCATGTCAAGGCCTTCCTTGTCTGCGATGGAATGGCAACCTGTCCAGGGTGTACCCCACCTCTCACCTGCAGAGAGCTGGAGATAGGCACCAGCACCCCTCGCAACCCCAAATGGGACAAGCGTGTCAGATAATGGATGGGTGGATGGACCTTCCTTGTAGTTTCGGTCACAATGTTGTAATATGCATGGACACTGGTTATCTATTTGGTATTAAAACCAACCGAATGATAAAAAAGTAAAATAAACAGTGACAAAGCTCTCCATTTGTTACTTACAGGCTAATAAAGAGGACGGTACTTCTTTGAACTTTACTCCTTTTTTCCAGAACTGCTGACTTAGTGTTCTAGAAACTCAACTCTACCGTGCTGTCCTCTGAAGGTTGTTTATTTTATGTCTTTCATACAACTCAAAAATATCTTGCTCTATTGGGACCCTCCTGTTAATAACCTTGGAGATGAAACTTGCAGCACTCAAACTTACCATTCAATGCACTCACCCTGAAAGCTCATCAATGAACAAAAATCATAAATTACATACATAAAATCATTGTCAGAATGTCCAATATTTTCCGTTTAAGTTAATTTAGGTGTTGACATGTTAGTTCATGCTTTTGAGTTTAGTTAATTAGATTATTCTTGTGTTGTTGTTGCTGGGTTTTTTTTACGTGTGTTATCATATTTATTTTTCAGGTCTCCATTTGCCTTTTTCAGTTGTTTATTAGTTATTTTTATCTCAGTTTAGCTGAATTGGTGTTGATTAATATCTGCTGTCAGCTCACCAGTTTCC
>NW_015150896.1:102361-122747 GCF_000732505.1 Cyprinodon variegatus | reverse complement strand
TGCACACAGTGTTTAAAAGTTTTTGTTCACATAGCTCATGTAAGCTTACTGTGCCCTAATGTCCGCTATAACCCCTAAATCCCTCAATCACTATATAGAACGGGGACTATATAGTGGACTTTATAGCAAAATCAGTTAGCTGACCATTCAGAAAGATGATGCTTTTTGCTCTGTTGGTCACGTAACTCCTCCTCCACTGCAAGGTGCCTGCACTATCTTTGTTATTAGTCGCTTATGCTTATGCTTTGCGAGTAGAGCTCTCCTCGCAAAGCATTCTGGGATATATCTTTATTTTCTGAGGTCTTTTTTTTGTTCTCTTACAATTCGTATGGTGCTTTTTCCCTTACGAACCTCAGCCATTTTTAAAGAACCGTAGTGAGAAAGGTGAGCTTCAATGACTTTATTTAAAAAGCTTAATTAAAATCAACGTACTTAATTGGAGGTAATTTTTGAAAATGAGCTAAAAAAGAGATAGAAACACATTTGCCGTGGATACTTTGATGTTGGAAACATTTATGGCAAATCACCAATTACAGGGGTCCTGATTGCAAGAATTTGAATCACACTTGTCTCTCTTCCACTCTGGATGGCAGGTATCATGGCTAACACTAGCTGAGTGAAGAAAGGAATCAAAAGCGTTCCAATGAAAAATTCATAACACATTTTTAAAGAAAAAATTGAAAAATTGAAAGATCTAAGACTCCACAGTGAATAAATATTCTGCCATCAATTAACTTTCTTAATCTTATCATATCTTAAATCAACTATAGACCCCTTGTTTTAATATATTACGGTCTCTTTAGCCTATATTGGAAATATAATTACACAATCTTCATGTCAGCCATGTGATATATCTTTAATCAGTGGGTTTTGAGATGGATGGATGGATGGATGGATGGACGGACGGACGGACGGACGGACGGACAATCAGACAGCCCTATGAAACATCTAGACAATGTCTTGCAGATAGAATATGAAATTTATCCAGTATTTTTATTTTATTTTTCATACTTTTCCATGCCTTAAAATAAAGGCTTTGAATACATAACAATTTCTTTTTTTTGTCATGGTTGGTATTGTGAGAGTAGGGCCAACAGTCAGATTGGATCTTGAGACGAGCATGTCAAAGGTCTAACAAATAAAACACAACACAAAAACATGGCAGAGGTATGGAGGCACCAGAAAAGAACAACAAAACCAGTGAGCTTATATACTAAGGTGAGACTGGAGAACTTAGGAGTCAGTCAGTAGGATTTGACATGGGCTTGCAGGAGAGCAAAACAAGAAGACTAGAAAAAAGTGAATAATTACTACAGAATTAACTAAGTCAGACACATAGGAAACAGCAAACAAAGAAGGACAAATTCCACTAATCTAGTCAATAAACTAAAATGCATCCAAAACAGACATCAAGGATAAATTAGAAACTAAAACAATGGGAATGAAGTATGGAAACACTAGTTGAAGAACAATGAAAACAGATAAATTACCGTACCCAAATATGGCAAGACATTCCAAACTTAAACAGCAAGGAAATTGCTCAAAACAAAAACACAAATCCCAGTCTTTCATCTGGCCTGGGCCTGAATTACTAACTTGTCCTTTATGACGTGTAGTTTTCCAGAGGTACTGTATACCCAGTGCTGTGATCTCAGCTCAATGACTGAAGATAATTTGTTATTCAGGGTTTCAGAAGAACTCAATTCAAACTAGGAGTTTTACTCAATTTCCCTATAAATGCTTCTCTAAAATACAGCTTTTCTGTTTGTTCTGAAAACAAATTGCCATCACAGAGTGATATAATCAATCTACACACCATACACGGGAGATAATTGTTCAGAGACTTCATTATGTCAATACAGAGATCTTATATCTACCCTGTGTTTTACAGCAGCGATTCGTTTGATGTTTAAAGTTTCAAACAGCCTTCTTATTAGTGGACCTGTGCAAATGAGGAAGTAGTCCCTTTGGTTGTGTCGTCGGTGTCGCCATGGCCGCTCCTGAATATCGACTCAGACTTGTAACCCCATCGGTCTTTTATGTGAGTTTTGCCAAAGGCTGGATTTTCTGCTTTGATAAGGAAGTCACAGCCGGCTGCATGGCCACCAGCGAAGCTCCTGGCCGGTGCAAGATTTTTTTGACAGGGTTAACAGACGATCAGTAGAGTGGCTCCCCATGGCCTGGCTCCTTCCTTACCCCCCACCTCGGTATCAATCAATACCTGTTAACAAAAGCACTGCCGGCTTTCTCTCCGCTCTCTTCACTCTTATTCATATTTCAGGATGTTATTAGAGAGCGCAGTGAAATGTCAGGATCTTTACAAGGTAAATATCTCTGTGATTGTCAGAGGGAGAGCTGAGAGAGGGGGGGTTAGGCGAAAATACTTTTCTCTTCGCTTGTGTCTTTCAGTGCTGGAGCCTGGAGCTGCCAACGTTTGGGCAGAAGTGATGTCTCTGCCAGAGGCTATTTCACCGAGTCGTTTGTTTCTGCTGTGTTTTCAGTGATCACATTGGCGTGGGCGTTTGCATTTTAATGGCTGGCTGCTGAAGGAACTGAGGGAAGATTTAGAGAGGGGAAAAAAATATGCAGTTGGTGAAGAGAAGTTTTAGCTGAGTAAAATGCAATGGACCAGTTACCAAGAGGAGTTAAGGTATATAAGCTTTTAAAACTCTCTTAAAGATGAAGGTCTTTTGAAGAGGAAGTTAAGGAGTTAACTGGCCTTACCACACCTATTGCTGCACACTTCCACTCAGCTGGCTGAAAGAAAGACAGATCCTTTTTCTAAATAATAATGTATTTTTTAGAAGGGTATGCTCATAGAGTGGTTAACCTCATAATGTGCTTCAGTCATTTTCTGCTGCAAAACCAGCTAGAAGTCAATTAGTCTATGGTGAGGATTCTCCTTTGCCATTAAATTATTGTTTATCCAGATTCTGGAAGAGCTAGTACAAAGACCCTAACCATCAAAACCATTATGATTGACTTTAGGTACCACCCTCTTGAAATACTGCAGATTTACAGCTTCACAAATTTCCCCGATCAGTCTAAAGATTGGTTACATCAAGACATTTTTTGGCCAATGTGAGACCTCTTAGGCCATTGTATTCTGTTATGCCTTTCTGTTGTGTTCGCTCCCATGGAGGCCATTTTTTTTGGCATCTATGGTAGAGAATTAGATGATGCAATAGATTTTAGTTTTAAACTTATGGAAACAAACTGTCATTTTTTTTTTAAAGTTATTTTGCCGTGAGATTTTCACAGCCCTCCACTGTCTGAGGCTTTAGTATGACGATTCAGAAAAAACCTATAACACTGTTTCTTTCAGTCTGCACGTCGCCTTCAGATGTCTCTCCTGTCCTATCCCTATGGTGGATAAATCAGTTGTGTCTGGGAAGCTTTAGGTCTGATCAAAGTGGTGAAAAGAGTACATTCAGGGATGCATTCATGGCAGGCACCAAGGCTGACTTAAGGCTCATTTAAAGCTGAATAAGGGGTACAATAGGATCCACCGTGGGCCTCCTGATCAGAGGAGAGGGAGAATCTCCTTCTCTTTCTTCTTGATGCTCATCATCTGCAGTGATGACAGCATGGACTCCAAGGGATAATTGCTATTTTTGAGTCACTTGTTTTGCCTCTTCGAGGCAAACATTTGCATGATGCCTCCAAATAGATCAGCCGAGCAGAAAGAAAAGAAAAGACAATGAGGAATATATGTGGAGGGAGTCTTTGTATTCCCAGTCAGCTTCCAGGATTGTACAAAGTCAGACACCTCCTCCTCGGTTAGGTAACAGCGCCAAAATGAACAAGAGCAATCAAAGATTCATTTGACAGGAAGCAAGGAAGCACAAGAGTGTTGCTTTTCCAGAACATGCCTCCTCCTCATCTTTATGGCTGAGTGACAGCAGCTCCTGTATGACCTCATTCAATGATGCCTCCTTAAGGAAAAGATGTCTACTTCTGTTTCTGACAGTTTCTTGTCTCCATTTTAGCTTCTGGCTTCCCTGACCATCTGGAATCATTAGACGATCCATCCAACAAAGCAAACCCTGACTCCTTAATTACCTCTCAGACGAGCTCTGTCAGGTCTGAGCACTTACACTTTGTCAGATAAAGATTTTTTTTTCCCAGGATAATCACTACTTTATATTCTAACAGCTCACGTTTCAATTTGAGCAGATGGACCTTCAAAAGATGCAATTTGTCGCTGATAATTACAAGAATTGTGCGAAACTTGTCAGATTGAAATCTCCCAATTATGGTGTCCTTTTAACATTTTATCTCTCACCCTAAATTGATCCTTTTGGCGTCTCCAAAGCCTTTATTTGCAAGGCTGATGTGACAAATAAGCTGTAAACTCAACTCTGAGAGACAGAGCAGCCCTTAGCTTACCTTCCATCCTGCATGCTTTGAGTTTTACCTCTGCAGCCTTTTTCAAATGCTGCTAAATTAACTTCTACTAATGCCACAGTGCCACCTATTGATGAAAATTGTACAGAACACTGATCCCAACATGTGTAGTTACCTATGTGCATGGTCATTTTGGTCCAATATTGTCTCTCTCAGGCTGCTAATAACTAAAACAATTTCTTTTATGATTGTACTTGCAGAGGCAAACTCATTCTTGCACTGGAATAGAGGGATTTAAGAACAAAATTATAAATATGAGATTTTTTTCTCTTCTATCCTGCAGTAAAATGGGAGAAGAAGGTTATTCAGCCCATTTTGCCAGGGATATCTGTCGATTTGTCTTTGTTAGAATGGTTTAAATGCCACTCAGGTCCACGTAAGGGGGACTTAAAGGGAGAAAATAAAGCACAGCAAAAGTATTAAATCTCTCCTCCCTTGCAACCGTCCTTTAACCTTGTTGCACTGGTAGAGATGAGGTCTAGACATGCCGCAAAAGCAACGGCCATCCATCATGTCTGATTATGCCGTTTAGATGTAATTGCAAACCCTTGACGATTGCTCTTATATCCTCATCCCTGCAGGATAAAAAAATGCACATGTATGCGCAGCTCAAGCACCTGCAACAGGAAAGAGAGAGAGAATAAGAGAGAGGAAGCATCACTTTTGGTTGTGCAGACAGGGAGACGGAGAGCAGGCAGCACCTCGATGCACATTTCATGGACAATCAAATTAGAGCTGCCGTTCGATACATCACTGACATATTGTTTATTAAACAAAAGGCTTGAATTGCAGCATGGATGAGAGAGATTCAGGAGACAGAATATGAGCTGATGGATTGGGGTTTACAGGTCTACACCCCATGTAAGGAAGGCAGCCTGATCTTCTACGCTTGTTCATGCAAACACTCTGATTATGTCCATTTCAAGCAGAAATAGCCTAAATTTAAAACAATAGCTTGAGGCTATCTTTAGAGATATAAACACTGGAATAACACAGTGTCAATTAGGTCATGAGTGTTGGATTCCCTGAGGGCCCACCCACAGCCTCGTCACACTTTGGTTAAAAGCATCCAGCATATGTTAGGTTAATGTACTCAAACCATTTGTTTCCTGTCATTCTGTGTATTTAATAGTCAGAAGTCGGCTGTTCTCGTTAGAGCATAACGCTAACACATTTTACAGTAAATGGAGATCTCAACACTTTTTCTCATAATTCATGTCGATGTCAGGCTCAGTATACAATCACATCTACTGGCTGCCTTGGTGAAGATGTGTGAAATTATTATTTTATCATAACATCACCCAGTAGAATTTTAGGAAATTCAACCTTCTGTTTACGAACATGTATTTAAGAGGGGGAAAAAACCTGTACTGAGAAATAGATACCTTTTATGTAATCCATGACTTTCTGTTTCACATGGAATATAGAAATGGAATGATATTAAGCTTAATATCTTTTAACTTCAGGCATCATCAACATTAGCAAATCCAAATAGGGGTGGCCAATGTGCATCTTGGGGACAAAGTTTGTATTTTCCATATACAGTAAAACACAGAAGATGTTGCACATTTTCCTAAAGTGTTTTTTTTTCTTTTTTTTTTTAAATATATGCCCATTTTCACATCTATCTGATTGCCTGATCCTGACCCGTTCTGCCTTTGGACCTCAGAGCCTGCCTGTTCCTGTTCTGATCGGTCTTCGGACTCCTGCTGGATTCTGCCTGTTGAATGAACCTGGATCTGCTTCCAGACTTCGACCTGGATTTCCCTTCAGTATCTCTTCGGATCTGTGATCATCTGGCTCAGACTCCTGTGAACCTCTTCGACACCAGCCTTAGCTTCACCTTCTGGATAGTCCTGCCTTCTTTCGTCTGCTTGGATCTATTCGTCATCCAGCACTGCAGTCTTCAAGGCTCCAGTTCCCAGAGTGTCCCAGAGTGGCAGTTGTTGGCAGCCCACTGGCTGGATGCTACCTCGTTCTCTGGGCACGGACTGAACTAGTAAACCAGGTTAGTGACTCGCGTACATAATCTTCCCCCGTTAGATTTACGTGGTCACTAACCTGTGTTTCCTTTCTGCAGGGGTCCCTACGATAGACACCCTACTGTAGCTACTGCAGCTGTGATGTTTTGTCTTGTCTTGAATACTGGATCCTCTGTTCTGAACATTCAGAGGGTCATGTAGTCTAAAATGCCAATATTTGTTTCATGAGAAGAAAAAGTTCTCAGAAGTACAGTAAGAAAAAAGAGCAGAGTGAGTTAATGAGATTCTTTCACCCAGTGGAGGAAGAGCAGGTATGGTCTTGCCCATGCATCATTCAAAAAGGATGTTGGATGTTTCTCAGCAACATTTTTGGAAAAAATCCTCCACTCTCATTTATTCCTTCAATCATTTATGGCTCTGCACAATATTGACATATACATTCATTACTACAAACACCAAATGTGTTCTTTTGTTAAGTTGAGACTCTTAGATGACTTAAAGAGAATCATCCTTTTTTCCTAATTAGTTCTGAATTCTGTATTTTTCATCGGCAATGTTAGTATATTGGTGTAAATAATTAACTACTGTATTTTCATTGTCAGTTTCTGGTTTGTATCATAACAAAATGTCAAATTATTCTTGATATTTCACTGCCTCCACCATGTTTCAGAGGGAAACTGCTTGTTACAGAGGGGGTGAATCATGTCTAAATAGGAACGACAATTAGGATGGCCACAGGGGGTGGGGCCTTGGGTTGTTATTCTCTAAGGATGGACATAAAATCTGTAGCTCCGCCCCTGCTTAACAAGACCCCATTATACTGTACTGTACTTTTACAAGTAGCAATCTTAAAAATTACTCAAGTACAGTAAGAGCGAAAAAGTTGTTAAAAAGCTACTCAAGTACTGAGTAACTGATCTTTTACAAATTGCTGTAAAGTTAAACAAAATTGAAAGTTATATGCAAACTCTGCTGTTTCAAAGAATGAGATCTACAAAAAACATTCAGTATGTGCAGTAATTACACAAAAACAAATTTATGTGGAATGAATACTTGAGTTGTAAAACTTATAAAATCAATAGTTTCAGTATTTTAGATTATCACAATATACTGTTAACTACATTTTCAGTAGACCTCCCAACAACACGGCAGATCCAGCAATGGAGAAATAGCACTAAACCAATAAGCTGTGAGTACAAAAAAGAAGTCTGTCTCTCAATTGTGCATATTTGTTTAAAACAAGCATTTTTTTTATAAAGTGAAGTAAAAGTTGAAATTACAAAGCTTTAGAAATCCTCCTAATAGTAAATTTTTTCACACACAATTTTTTTTTTTCCTATTAAACACAGAAAAGGTTCATCTGAAATAAAACTAACCTTCTTTCAAATCTCTCTAAGCTCCCAGATCTAAATCCTATCCACTTTGGAGTTGCCAGAGAAATATTTTGGGACTCTAAGAGAAAGCTTAAATGTTAAAAGAAGAACAGAAATCCCTAAACTATTCAAAATACTCATTATGTTTTCCTTAGGATAATAGTTATGATGTGTAAACGTGTGTGCAGGATATAGAGGAGCACATTTCAACTCAAGTTAGCTTATTCAAACTCTTAAATTAGGTCAGTGAGTTTGGAGGAAAAAATATCAAATGTAGTTCATCATGCTTTGGATTAAAGCCATCTTTACATTTTTTAAAACCAAATTAAGAAAGAATGTTTGAAGTTTTGAACTAAATTCTAAAACCTGATCAATCTGCTGCAACATAGATGAAAATAACATGAATGATTAGTGACAGGAACCTTTTGATAAAATATTTGTTCAAATGGGGGTAATTTGGATTCTTGTTAAATTCGTCCAAATGAATGAAAGATGTTTGAAAGAGTATTGTTAGTTATCCCAGATGGTTGCCTTACAGGACAGTGAAGCTGCAGATCAATTTCCTGGTTAAAATCAAAAAGGGACAGCTTGATGGGGCTACAGATGTACTTTGAGGAACTCCACTGGAGGTTTTGATGTGTTTTGACACCTGTATTCCCCATGCAGCGGCGTCATCTCCTCCCCTCCGTCATCCTTTACAGATGTGAGCTTTAGCAGCTTTATTTTAAAGAAATGCAGGAATGATAAATCATCCAACCGGCTCTTGAACCTGTCTGCGGGTAAATCTCAGCGCCGGTGGTCCACGAAATGTTTACTGTACGTTGACAAGTGCAGTCAGGCAAGTGAGGAGGAATGTTAAACAAAAGTATGGAGACACCCCCTTCCATTGGAAGACGAATGTGTCAAACTTTACAAATATAATTGTGCACTGTGGGAGATTGCGACTTCTTTTATTTTTACTTTTTAGGAGTGGAACTTTACCTGAAAGCTATCTTTGACAGCAAGCGGTTAAATATCATCAGATAAGGTCTCCTAAAGTGCGGAGCAGAAATGAAAAGCATTTCCCCCTGGGAGAAACCTGGGACTCCATGATGTAGGTGTGCGGTTAGGGCTCAAAGGTCAGCTCCTCATTCTCCAGCCGATGCATTGTTCCCCTGCAAGAGGTGATGACGTCTGTCAATCAGGACCTTTACAGAGTGACAAAGGCCATTCAGAGGCTGCCCAGCACGACAACCATCCCTCCATGAGAAATGTCATGGATGTGGTGATAAAAAAACACAGAAATGATGTCAGGCCTTTGGCGGAGTTTGAGGCAGCTCGAGCACGGTTCATGCAGAATGATGCATTAGCTGCTGCTGCAGAATGGGGAGTATTTTTCAGCTGATGTGTGTTCGGTAGGTGACGCGGCGTGATGCATGTCTTTAATAACAGCCCATTAGCGCCCTGCATGTGTCGCCTGGATCTGGGCTTTAAAGTAGAAGGCGGTGCAGAGGCATGTTGGATGTGACCACTGATGGGCTGCTAATCACAGCACAGCATATTGCACTGCACTGGGATACTGTCTGTTAACCCTCACCCCAAACATATTTTTCTTCCAGCACACCCCGCTTCCCTCCTCAACTCACACATTTCTATGCTAGAACTTCTCCCTACATCATCTAACGCACACTTACAGGTTTAAATGCTTCTCACACCTTTTTCAACATTTAAGCTCTTTTGATTTATTGCATAATTGTTTAACAAATTAAAATCTTGAAACTGGTGACTGTATTTGCATTGACCCAGCTTGAACCAGGAATAACTCCACTAGCTTTGGACAAGAGCAGATTAAAAGGACTTAATTTGTTTTATTTTGATTTCTTTGTTGGTTAAATAATTTTAAAAAATCATCAGCAATGTAGTTTTTTTCAGTTTTCCAAGAGATTTTTTTCAAAACTCATATGTCTGGAGTTTGACTAGGCCGTCCTTGAACATTACAGTTTAATTTAAAGGATTGCTGTTCAGCTGGAACATGAACCTTTACCCAAATCTCAAGTTATTTTCAGGATTGCCCCTTCCCATTTAGTTGTCCCTGCTGAAGAAACAGCCCCCATAGCATGATGCAGCCAACACCATGTTTCCCTCTGAGGAAAAACGTCCTCCACACAGTTTGTTCAGATACCCACATATTCCTGATAGTTCTTACCTTTCTGATATCAGCAGCTTCTTTCTGAGGTTGAAACAATGCAATCTTTTATTATGTTCTTGTGTTAATTTTATTGTGAGAGGGAAAAAGTTTATATACTTTTAGCTCACTTTTTTCATCGCATTTTCATAAATGCCTCTTTAAAAAAAAGACTCTGTAGGTTGTTATTTGAAGTAGTAGCACTAAAACTGATGCCAGCTTCTAAAAACACATGTTGGAAGGCAGAAAAGTAGCTCCCCACCCCCACAGATCCATTCACCGCCGCACACGCACTGACAAAACGCACTGAAATCCACTGATCTCGCCCACCACAACAGCAGGCCATAACTAATCCATCTCCCACTACATGTTTTTAATGAGCCTCCATAACCATAATCCGTATGGTGCAGAGCGGCTCGGGCCCAATCGAGCTGTTTTTGTGACTTTGTGCTGTCAGCAAAATGTGACAAGGGACACGTGTGTGTTTTAACGCCCTTGTGTGTGTTGCTGTTGTGGAACATCTGCGTTGTCAGTGTGCCACAGCTGATGACATCCCATCTGGTGGAGGCAGGATGAGTGTGTGTTTATCAGGACTAAACGGAGACCCGGCCCGGTTTACCTGCACCTACCTACCCTTGTTGGAAAATGCATAGAGATTATCGGGGGGGCGGGAAGTGATGAAGCCGACGGCAGAACGTGGCTGCGTGTGAAAAAAAATGGCTGCCAGACCCTTTTTTTTTAGAAACCCACCAAAGGGAAACAAATTATTTTCCCTCAGGACCAAATTAAAGGCAGCTAACCAAGTTAGAGATCAGCAGCGAGAGGGTTCTGACTGGCAGAGGTGGACTGAATTTAATCCAACCCCCCCTGAACTGAACTAACACACACAACCGCAAACACACGTCATCCACACACCTGTCTTTGTTTTGCCGCTGATCAGCAGAAGATAAAAGCCAGTTCCTGACAAAAGGAGCCTCTCCTCTGCAGAGTCCATAGGGAGATCCTGGAACAGCAGACATATATATATTCCTGTAGGTCAGCCCATATTAGTGCAACTGCAGCAAGGGAAACACATTTAAACCGATTTAAACCTTCAAAGCAGAGGCTAATTCCTGGGAAATTATATTAGGTTTTTGGTCTTTCTTTTTTTTTTCTTTCAAGAACGTTTTCCTAAAATAGGACGGAAAATCGTTAATGTGTAAATGAGAATTAAAAAGGATTAAAATGGCTGTGATTTCTTATTTTTTATTTGATAAAAACCTTAAAGGTACCCCTTAGCAAAAAGTAGTATACTTGAAGTAAATTCTAGTTTAGAAAGTATACCGAACAATGTACTTTTAGTGTACTTGAAGTATTACCAAAGTAATACTTCCTCAAACTAAATTGGGACATTCTTAAGTTTACTAAAGTATACTTAAAGTATACTTTAGTAAACAATAAAGTAAGCAATCGTATAGTCAAGAACACTTGACTATACGATTGTTAAGTTTATGAAATATAGTTCAGAATAAGTAAACTTTAAGTTCACTGCCTGATTTTAAGTATTAAATTAGTGCACTTTTAGTATACTTGAATAAACTACTTTTTGCTAAGGGACATGATCTGGGGTTTGACCCGCTGCTGCTTCACAACTATAAGTTTATGGGTTTTTTATAATAAAGTTTGCAAAGTTACCAAGTCTATGCATTGGTTTTCTCCAGTTATTCTTTCCTACCATAATCTAAACACATAACTGTTAGGTTAACTCTCTATATCAGTCTATAATGGCTATTAAAGCTGACAGCTGGAGATAGGTACCAGCCCACCAAAGACAATGGAAGGATAAGCAGGTAATGTCTGGGCCTGGGCTTCATCGCTCAACATTTCACGGCAAAGATGAACATTGAAATCAGACTTTAAGTGTCAGTATGTTTTAATTTAGTCAATATAAAAAGGAGACAAAGAGTAAAATTCAAGATTTAGCTAATTGATTTGGCCTTAAAGGTCAACACCAAGTGGCTTGTTAAACTGGGTTTGAGAACCTTTATTTTTTTTTTATCCCTAAAAGGTGCTTTAACTGAAACGATCAATTAAGTTTTCATTCATCAGACTTTAAAGGCGTTGTTTGCATTGCATTTATATGAAAGGTATCAGCAGGAACAGAAATGATGGTCATTATTTATAGCCCTATGTACAGAGTAGTTACATTTTTCTTACTCTCAAATATTTATGAGATAGAGATTGACTGCGTGGCTGTATTTTATGATTAAGGCTAAAAAGACCAGAACTTAATATCAGCAGAAACTTTTTGTTAAATGTTGTTAAATGATCAAATAATAAATGACCTAATTTAACTTTCTGGAACTAATCTTACTTTACCCGAAGCCTGACTGTTTTTTTTTTATTAGGACAGTCTTCAAAGTGAGGTGGAGCTCCAACATAGACTTCCATCGCCACCATCAGGATTACAGGAGAATGAAAGGATCATGCACCGGGTAGCTGAACAACACTGATTACTACTTCTGATCTTCCAAAGGAAAATGCCTGCATCTTCATCGCAATATTGAAGAGGCACTGATACCACTGAAGTCAAGAGAAGCAGCACTAATGTGGTACCTCTACTTATATAAAAGAAAAAGCCACTGCAACAGAAAAAAAGAATGTGAAAGGAGATCAAAGAAGTTAGTGCAAAGCTAATGACAGCAAAATAAAACAGCATCTTATTAGGACTCTGCATCCTACTCCAGGTTTTTTTTTGTTATTGATGTTTTGTGGATGGAAATATTCCTCAAATCTACAGCTAGATGGTCCAATTTAAGTTCAAATTATGTTCAGATTGGTGGTCTAATCTTATGAAAGGAACAGATCTATAGGAGCTACTAATTCTGATTAGCTAGATCTCTGCAAAGCTTGTTAAAAGGTTACAAATGGCCTTTAATTTCTCTGCAGCTCACGAAGAGGAGACTAGTCCTATTGAACGTCATGTTTGAATGCATTTAGAGGTGCCATTTAATCTGACATTTTTGGTGTGATAACACATCTAAATGCTTTTAATTTCCCTCTTTTATTGTGTATTGATGTTTTCTTGTAAAGTGCTTCAGTGATCCGCAGCGGAAAGAAAAGGGAACTGTTTGCAATGTGATCTAAGGGGCTCATAGGTGTAGCAGCTACCCAGACATACATGTTTGTGAGCAAAGCCGGAGTATTCAGACATACGCTTTAGACAAGAAGAGAGAAAATAAAAAAAACCTAATCCAGGGATTAAAAACTTTGGGTCTTCTTGGTGTGGCCGATCATATTGTAGAAAAAATGGAAGAATGTATAAAAGTTGTTTTTTTTAAGGTTAAATAGTTGAAAGAAACCTATATTATCCTTTTGGCGTCACTTAGAAACCTCTCCCCATCAAAAGATTGATTAAGGGGTGAAAGAGAGAACAGTTTTATTTTTGAATGATTGACATGCCGGCTGGCTCATGCTCAAAACATGGCCGCCAGCTTCCTGTTACACACTCACACACATATATATGTAGTGACATTTGTGAAGGTGGACCATCGTAAATCCTCATTTTATGAGCAGCTCCAGCTGAACCCAGCAGACCTGCCGACCACTTCGCCTTGACATTCAAGACCGTGCTGCAAAATCAAAATGCAGGGCAGGAGGTTTAAACTTCCTGAGAGATGTGATTGATTTCTCTCATGAGGGCAGTGAAAAGCATCCATCATTAGAGCTTAGAATTCTTGCTGTTTTTGAAAGAATTTGTTTTTTACAATGTTGAGGTTAAGAAATTGCGTGCCATAAGAAAATCATGAGAAGCCAAACATTATGGAAAAAAAGCATCAATATCCTGATACCATATCAGCTTATTTGTCGCTTTAAAAATGATCTCTTTGACAAAGATGTGTAAAGTGAAGGATTTTCTTTTTCTTGGATCATCAAAATAAGTTGTCCTCCTAATTGTCAATCATTCTTGTTTACATAAGGCCGTCCTACGTGCTCGTTGCCATTTTCACTTACCTGTGGTGAGTCTGACATAGTGGAAAAATTGCAAACCTTCTTTTGGAAAGTAAGCTTGTATGAGTGATGCACAAGGAGCAACTTTTAAACAGAGTGTGCACGAGGAGAAAAGGGCTCGTGCACGCTCTGGCACGTGTTTAATAGGCATTCCCTCTCTGGAGCGGATACAGGGTTGTGCATGTGAATTTTTATAAAGTGGAGAGGGCGGGTCTTTTCAAAAAAATCTCGAAAATCCACCACTATACCTTTAAACGGCCTGCCCTCTAACTTCTTTCGTGCAGCCATCGGTGTTCCACAGGGATCGTTACTCGGTCCGCTGTCATTCTTTTTACACATCAGCATTTTTAATTAAGCAGTGTCAAGAGTTGCATTAGATGTTAGAGCAGCTCTAATTTTTTATATTCTTCATTAACCAATGTGATATTTAAATTAGGTTAAAACCATAAAAAAAATCATTACCGGTACTTGTTTTACAGTTCACTAAAGTCTCTGAATCTTCCTGCTTTCCCCACTCTTGATAATTCAGACACTGACATAAAATTTGGAAAACAATGCATTGCAGTAGGGACTTGTATTATACTCTTCTTTAATTGTGGCATCATACTTTGGCTAAAATTACATCTAAAAAAATTATGTTTTCCCCTAAGGGCTTGTTTTTCTTTCTTTCTGCTGCTGTAATGTCTTTGACAGGAATGAAGTTTTTTTTTATGCAAGTCTCTTTCCAGGTTAAACTTGACAGAGGCAACATGAAGATATGAGATTCATCATAAACTTTAAAATTAGGTCTCATCCTTGTGATATTAAAATACTGGAATTTTCTATTAGCTATTCTGGCCCCTAACTTCATACTTAAAAAAAAAAACCCTTCTATAAAGTTCCTTTAGGTGCCAATTTGATTTTAGATAATGAATTTTTTACTTAAAAATGCAAATAAGCCTCTAAAGGAACCAGATTTTAGATACGTTTCTTACTTAAACAGCTTTTTATTGAATAAAGCATTTTTTAGTGAAAGCAGAGGCAGAGTTTAATCTCTCCAGGCTGGAAACTAATCAAGTGATTATGAGTGGGTGGAGCCGACTCAAACCTCTCATATCTTTTCGTGTATGGACAAAGACAGCATTGCTCTCACTGCCAAATCACTAAAACCCTTCAGGTTTTAATGGTTGTAATGGGTTTCAGAGTAACTATTTTCTTGTGGTTTGTGCTTCTCATTTCAGAAAGAAACGTTTGCTTTGCAGCTCAAACCTTGCTGCTTCCTGGCTTCAATGACACCCTCAACCAAACCCCAAGAGAACAAGTGACAAGTGCGCAGCAGGGAACGCATCCTTCTCCTGTCACTGTTCGCTTGAGGACTTACCAACTCAGAAACACTGTTGCACTACCCAACAAACAAAGCCTGCCTGGGTCTGCTGAGGAAACAATGCAAACTCCAAAAAACCTGCTGGAGGCCGAGGCCATGCTTCCATCAGTGCTCCTGCAGCAAAGGAAAAATGTTCAAGATCAAGACTTAGCCCAGGGTCCAAATCTGAGCCTCTCCAGTCCTGACCCTGGCAGAAAAGGATCTAAGGTAACTTGGGCACGCTTAATCTTTTTCACAACTCCCCAGCATTTCAGTCCAAACAACATCAATCAGTCTGATGGGTGTTGCAGGTGGTGCTGAAGTCCAAACAGCCAGAGCGTGCACCAGCAGAGAGTGTGTCAGTCCGCTGTGGTGAAGATAAGGTCACTGTAGCGGTCAACAAGAACTTTCTAGGTAGGTAGTTGCTGAATTGGAGTTTGGTTTATTTTAAATTTCAAAATACCTGCCACTCTGTATGAAATGTCTCTATTGTTAGGTAATGGTCAGTTGATCCGTCCTGATGATCTGAGCTTAGGAGGCTGCATGGCAGTTAATGCTGTGGACAACGTTCTGCTCTTTGAGACAGAGTTACATGGCTGTGGAGGCACAGTGACGGTAAGTAGCGGCAGTACTGCTTTTATATGCATCCACTACAGTCGGTTATGAGTAAATGCATCCGTTTCATATTTTCAGATGGTGGATGTGGCCCTTATCTACACATATACACTGACGTACTCTCCAACCCCTGTCGGTAACACCTCTGTTCTAAAGACAAACCCGGCTGAGGTGGAAATCCGCTGCTACTTTCAAAGGTAAGTATGTGTTGTTTTTAGTGCAATACAGAGCATGCTGCAAACTGTTTGCTTTGAAATAAGTGTGTGATGCATTTCTCTTTTTTTTTTTTTTTTTTTTTTTTTTTTTTTAAAAGGTTGAATTCCAAAATTTGTCATTTAACAAACTAAAAGATTGTTAAGTCATGAATAAGAGGATTATTGTAGTTTTGCAGCAGTTTTTGGGAAGCATGCATTTTATTTACTTTTTATTTATAGTATACATGCATTAGGAAATGAAAGGACCTCCTAAAGGTGAAAATAAACATAGCTGCACAGATGATCAGGTAAATAAAGTTCTTTCGTGTTCTGACAGGAAACATTACGTGAGCAGCAACGCCATGAGGCCACTGTGGAAGACGTTCGCTTCTGAAATGCAGACAAAAACGAGGCTGCAGTTCTCGCTGCATCTCATGACAGGTAGTACAGATGTAAATAAAAATGGAGGCAGACTATAAGCTAATTAATCCCTCATTTGGGGGAAAATAAAATACAAGAAACATTGAAGATTGAAGTAGACTTTGTTGCAAACTCTTAAGGATGCTAATCGGGAGAGAAACTTGTGATGCATGGTGATAAGGGTGAAATCACTAGCCTTGTAGGCGGTGGCTGACCTGGCAGGGTCAGACTCACACCGAGTCGATCAATAGTGTGCTGATTATGGCTTCTAATTAATTCCAAATAGACGGTAGATAATATCTAAGCTGAACTGTTCATCTTAAAACTTGATCTTCCTGAAATCCTGATTACTTTATAAAGTTTGTTAAAGGAATTATGGAAGTTTTTAAACTGTATTTTCTTGCTACAGACCCTCATTTCTGCTCCTCATCCAGATTCATGATGATGATGCATTTGTAATTTGTTTAATTTTTTTAATTCAATTTTATTTTTATTGTATTGACTTTACCGTATCTATATCCCATCCTCTGCTGCAGCCCAGACCAATCATCTCCCTTGGGCATCCCTTTCATTTCATCTAATTAGATAAATGGTCCCGGCATTGCTTTTCCTCTTACTGTACATGTTTGTCCTGTGGATTTGATTAGACGACTGGCAGTCGGTCAGGCCTTCCAATGTCTATTCTGCACTTGACATGATGCACATCGAGGCGGCGTTGCTGCAGGGTTACCACGTTCCTCTGAGGATCTTTGTGGACAGCTGCGTGGTCACCGTGAACCCCGATCCAGGATCTCAGCCCAGATATCCCTTCATCAACAACTACGGGTGAAGAGCTTAAAATAAACTGTAGTCTACTTAAAGAAAAATAACTACAAATAAATTCAAGTTTGAGGACGGTTTAGGTTGGAATCAGAGATTCTTGGGGGGTGTTTGTCATTTAAAGGTGTTTGACTGATGCTAAGCTGACAGGAGCCCAGTCTTACTTCCTGCCGAGAAGGGAAGAGGATAAACTTCATTTCCAGCTGAAAGGCTTCAGGTTCAAAGAAGATGACAGAAACTCAGTAAGCTAAGTTACTGTGTGATTTGCTTATGCTATATTAAAAACATTTTTTTGTCAGTTTGTCCTTTTTCTCCTTGGTTTTTCTAATTCTTTATAGAGCTAACCTGGAATAAATTAATAATAAAACTTCAAATACAGGAGGAAGTACTCTTTGATATATTTGAGAAGAAGTTAGAAGAAAATCCATCTGAAATGCATGAAGTAAAGCTTGAAATGTATCCTCTCTACTTTATGAATGAACATTTTTCTCTCCAATCTTCTAGTTCTATATGACCTGTCAAATGAAAGCAACCACAGCCGACGTTCCCATTGACTCGCGACACAAAGCTTGCTCCTTCCTGACTGAAGCTGGAAGGTGAGCTCACTTTAAGATGGTTTTGCTGCAGCAACATTGCTGTTTGTTGCTTTCCCTTCATAAAGCGACGTGTTTCTGACTGTGGACAGATGGGTGGCATCAGATGGAGACAACAAGGTGTGTAGCTGCTGTGAGACCAGCTGCGGTGGGCAGAGACAGAAGAGAAGCTCTGAGGCAGATGCAGGTACAGTTTACCCGAGCTACAATACACGACACTCTGGGATGGCTAATGAGTGCATGGCAAACATCCAGGGGATAAACATTGACACATTGCTAATGTGTGAAAATGCAGCATGATTTTTTTTTTTTCTGCAAAGTTGCAAAGAAAACTGACTCATTCTGCAGGAGTTTTTAGCTGCTTTTATTTGTCTGATTTCAATTTAAACTATGTCCAAAGCAGCAAAAAAAAAATGTTCGTCCTACATTGGCTTTTAATGTTTCTATAGCTGCTCAGAGGGAAGGGATGGAAGTTCTAGGTCCCATTTTTCTAGAAGACGGCGAGCTTCCTCCTGAACCAGTTCCTCGGTTGCAGACACAAGACGAAGCTCTAGCTGGTAAAATACACTCACCTCTGTCTAATTCTGACTGCTGTAACTAATGGAGCCAATAATTCCTGCCTTCTCCTCCTCCCTCCCCTCAGCCTCATACTCATCTACAGCCCTTCTGTGTGGAGCGGGTGTTGCTGTGGCCGTGGTGATGGTCTTCGTGAGCGTCTTAGTCTGCAGCAGACACTCTAAACTCACTGGGCATTCTGTTAGTACCTGAATTAAAAAAATAAAACATTAAAAATGTGGCTGTATTTTGAGCAGAGTTTGAAAGCGTGTTCCTCACAAATTCCAGAAAATATTTGAAACTGAAAATATTGACAATGATTTTTAAATGGAATAATTGTGCAGAATAACAGCTTGAAACAGAGTTGAATGCATTTCCTTTGCATTCATTGTTTTCTGCTGTTAGTTGTGGATGTGAATGATCCTGTAAAGTTGGGGTCTGCAGCCTTTAAAATCCAAAAAAGCCATTTTGAACTATGTCTGACTGAGTCAAAGGTTAGAATTGCAAATAATTAAAAAATCCTTTAAAATAACTTTATTGTTAAATAGCTGAACTAGGAAACCTGTTGCCATTTCAAACAACCAACACTTTATATCTTTAGCTTTTAAAAATAAGGGAAAACAAGCCATTGATGAAGATGAAGCATGGGTTTTCTTCTCTTGGATCTTTTGTCAAATAATATGCATCTCAAAACATTTCTAGTTCTCTAAACATTCTTTTCAAAAAACCTAATCTTCTAAGAAAAAATAAGCTTCCAATTTTGAGCCATTGTAGCTCCTTGCAGCTCCAGAGCTGATGGTTGCAGACCCCTGATATAAAGAGTAGCAGCATCCAAGAAGAACGTTCCAGCTGTATGATTTCATAGCTCTGGACTTAAAAATGAAAACATGAATGTTTTTGTGGGCAGTCTCTCTTCTGGCGTGGCATATTCCCACTGCCCTGATCAGTGGGAGAGATTTCAATCCATGCCATTAGCACAAAATAACCACGCTGTGCTGCTGGAACATGCAGCTCCTGATGACAATAGCCATATTCTAAAATCCGTCCATTTTCAAGGTTTTCCTTCATGCCCATGGTGGGCTGTTCATGAAATGAGCCTCATCATGCACTGTAGCTCAGAAGCCCAGGAAGATGAATAGACATAATTAAAAAGCCCATAACGGCGAGAGCAGGAGCTTTTATTACAGTAATATGTGGAGGTCTTGTTTTAATGGTGTTTGTTCCCATGCGAAGGGATGACGGCAGCGCTGGTTTACTACTGGAGCGACTGAATCCCCACCAACCTGTCCCTCCCCCCCAATCGCCATTACACCAGAGGCTAATAAAAAGCAATACCTAATGATTCACCAGCAGGAAGCATGACAGCAACCGGCACACAAAGGCAGCATGATGGACGAAACCCATAAGCTTCTTGCTGCAAAAAGAAAAAGAGGATATGGGGAGGGAAAAGATGTGGCTTAGAGATAAAGGGTCTGCAAGGGAACAAAATGAACCAATCTGTGCTATCCAAATGGAAACATTTACAATTTGTAAGCGTTTTCCTCCTGCTAGGCTTTACTTTTTTTGTCTTTTCCACCTCAAAGCTGCAGAGAAAGGGATGAAATCCAAATCGAATATTACATTTTCTATAATGTCCAGGAGCTGCTTGATTAAACATGTTCTAAATGGCTTTAAACTTTGAAACTATGAGCTCATATAATATAATCTGTGTTGGGTATTGAAAGCATTTATATCAAAAGTGCTGGAATTTGTGTAATATTGAGATCCAGATTTTTCAAAATGTCTGCATCAAAGCATAAAGACATCGCTATTTATTTCGTTCTGCTGAAAGATAAAAGGGATATTTGTTGCTAGCTTAAAATTATAGATTTAGAAGCTTAATTTGTGTTCAATCCTTGGTATGTTAACATCATTTTTGGTGGTGTTAAAGAG
>NW_015150896.1:96384-102351 GCF_000732505.1 Cyprinodon variegatus | reverse complement strand
AAAAGCTTGAAGGAAATGGCAAAAAAAAATAAATTTACAAAAAACGCTTTAATGCAATTTAACTCTTGCTTGTTTCTCGAGTCCACTACATTTTCCTCCATTAGAGCCGGGGTGCTCAGGTCCATCCTTTAACTTTTAGATGCATCTCTTCTCAAACACACCTGGTTTGAAAGGCTCAATCCCCTCATTTAGCCCAGCAGAGGTGTGGTAATGAGCCACTCATTTGATTCAGGTGTTAAAAATAGGGTGCATCAAAAAGTTGCTGGATAATAGCTCTTGAGGTCTTGACTTGAGCACCCCTCCACTAGACTTTCGAACACTCCTCTAAAATGGCGTAAACACTATATACCTCCCTATAAAGTGATATAAGGGTGTTTGGAGACGGCCTGAACATCTAATGGATAAAATAGTAGTGGACTTGAAATATCCCACAATGCACCTTGAAAAGTAGTGATCATTTCTGGTCACTAGATGAACAGATATATATCCCAGAATGCTTTGGAGAGTTCTCCTTGCAAGGCATAATGGATGGATTAGTGGAGCGGCGAGAACCGTGCAGGGAGGTGGAGTTACGTGACCAATGGGGAGCGAAAAGTAGTGATCATCTGTGCGAACAGTAAGTTAACTGAGCTCACTACAAATTCCACTATATAGTCCCCACTCTATATGGTGATTGAGGGATTTAGTGGTTAGGGTTTTCGGAGTGAACAAACGTATTCATATGCAACTTTAATTGCATTTGCTGTTTAACAGAAATACTAGCCTAATAAGCCAGACTAAATGTGAGATTAAATGTGTAATTTAGTCTGGTCCTGATGAATGAGACATCAGAAGATTGTTGATGAGAACAACTCGTTCTTCAAACCATGTCTGTGCCTATTGGCCAACGCTCTGACCAATGAGAGCAACTGACTGTGACGTAGGAAGCGCGACAGAAAGCTGATGGTGGAGTGTAAACAAACAGCCTGTCGTTAAAATGGCAAATATGTCTTTCCTAAAAATTAATGAGCTTAGAGCTTCTTCCTGCTCAGGTTTCAATGAAAAACCCCAAGTCTAATCCTTTCAAAACTGATTCCAAAGTTGAGTCAAACGAGAACTGTTCTATAGTTGTTGCCATCTGCCTTGTTGTGCTTTCTCCAGCGTCGCACAGCTTTGTCGTCACGCCATCAGAACCCCGCCCGCTTTGCATCCCGAAATTCAAAACGCATCTCTGGATTGTGATTGGCTCGCCAGTTCTAGGGCCCTGGGCATTAATCGAGGCTAGACCACTTGCAGGCAAAAAAGTGATTTTGGACACTGGCTGGTGGGGCTATATACTAGGCTATGGAAATACTGCAATAGTAAAACTTTGTATTTTCTTAATTAGGAGAATACCAGCATATTTTGCATACATTTTTAATGGAAATTCAACCACTGTCAGGAAGTTGTCAACATAAAAATGGGTCCAGCCCTATAGGCTCATCAGCCTGCTGCCAATTAAGAGTCATAACCATTAGAAAGGCTGTTTTATTCTACAAACAGCTGCTTAACTGCAATAATTTTCTGTGAACATTAGGGGATTTTCTGAGGAAGACATTTTTTTCATAAAAAAGAAAAACATAGACCTTTCAGCTTTAAGAGAAGTCAGCCAAGTGTAAAAGGTGCTAATGTGTTGTTCTAGCCACAGAGGATCATTATCGTTTTCATCATACTTGAGATAGTCTGCTGCTTGTAGATGTCTGACAGTTATGGCCGCATGGACCGTAGATGACAAGCAAAATGGTCGGGAGTCCTGAATCAGCCATTTTCAGAGACAGGATGTGTGACCCCCCTCCCCTCCGAGGGCACGAGCACGCAGACACGCATGCATCCAGAGCATATGTGCTCTTTTTGCACACTACATGCACGCAAGCCGGCCATCAAAAGTAATGGCGTGTGAAGAGAGCGAGTTCTCTCATGTCAGCCATAATATCATTGCTGTGGAGTGTAGATGAAGCATGCTGGGGAATATGGTTCCACACCATTGGTGCACCGCAGATGTTTTCTTGTACCACACACTGGTGGTGATGACAGAAGTGGGTATTAACACCAGACCTGTTAGCCGATGCTTTTTACAAGAAAGTAGTACGTCTGGATTCTTTTAAGAGACTAAAGCAGACGCATTATTGCAGCTTTAGTGTCTTTTTTTTATTACTCTTTTATTTGTCTTTACATATATTTTATATTAAGGATTTTGAATTAGAAAAAAAAACAACTGTTGCTTATAGAGTTCAAAAGGGATGAATGTTTGGTAATTTTCTGTCATTTTAGTTTAATCACTATTAGATGTTAAAATATACCTTTATCGACAAACACGTTTTAAGGTTTAATTTTTTTGAGCATCTGACAATATTTACAATCTAAAGAAGAGAGGATTGGGGAGCTGGGGGTACTGGTGAGGAGTTCCAAGCATGGGTAAGCAGTAACAGCATTGAGACTGGAAGCAGTTGTTTAGGAAGTGCTTAACCCTCTCCAGGCAGATGTTGCAGATTTGCAACAGCTAAATGCTCTGATTATTCCACATCCATATTTTAAGAGATTTTGTTACTCAGAAGTACAACAGAAGGACTTAGTTGTACATTTGCAACAAACAGTTTCTCTCCAGCTCATCAGATAGCACTGCTGACTCACTTTCAGCATGGCTGAGTCCTTGGTGTCAATGAAACAGATTTTCTAAGCACCAATTTCATGTAAATATCGCTACCAATTTCCATTATTTTGAAATCAATATTACATAAGATGAATCATGAATCTGTATAGATATGACACATGCCAATTGGTAGATTTTATCTCCTCTGGGTTTTTCACCAGAGGCATCTCGATTTCAATATTGTGGATTCGCCATGTGTGCCAAAACAGGTACCAATGGATGCTACATGCTGTATCTACTAGTTTGCCTAAATTTTGAGCAACAGTTTAACAGAAACAGCCTTCTCAAGAGGTTTCGAGATGTCGGTGAAGAAAAAGTTTTAGAAAAAGTTGTCTCTAATTTTGTGAGAGATTTTTTTTTCGAATTTTGTTTTGTTAATTTTTTGTTAATGTTATAGTTTGTGACATTCAAATAAAGTTAACGTTCATATCAGATTCAGTCTTTAGTGTTAATTTAAAACTCCGGGCCACTGTTGCAAATCTGCAACATCCCAGAATTCATTGCATGTGAAGGTCTCTCTCTCAAAAAAAAAAGGCTGAATTGTATATTACTACCCCATATGATCATTTTCTCAAAATATCAGTTTTTTCCTGCAACTACAACTTCATTTGAGCCTGAGAGGGTTAAAGGGACAGCCTAAACTGTTAGGATATGCTTGATATATTTTGTGCACAGTAAATGAAGGATCATCTGTGAAGTGCTGCACATCAAAAGCTGACTGGCTGAACTTGTAAATGCCCCTCATTGACTTTTTAATTAGACATTCAGATCTGATCATTGACTTCTCTCATACTGTCATGCAATGGTGTCCATAAAGTTCATGAAGCTGAATACATTTTTTCTTATACAACCTGCTAACCTGCAACCAGAGGTTTTGAATGTTCTCACATTATTGACTTAAAAAATTATGGATGCTTGTTAAAAAAAAAAAAAAAAAAGACACATTTGAACAAGCAAAAGTACCAAATTCACCTCTTTTATTTAACATAAAGTTTTTGTAAAGAAAGTTCAGATTCTGCCTCATACTGAGGCACAAGATTATAATTTTTTTTTTTCAAAATACAACCTGACTTTGAAAAGTATTCCCATAAAATCAGGTTTATTAAACGGAATTTTCCTCTTTTTTTCTCACTGTATTTGTAGAGACCAAAAAAATCAAAAAAACGTTTTTTTTTAATTAAAATTTAAGGATAACTATAATTTGAACTGAACAGAATCCTACATGAGCGGCCAACATAAAGTTGCAAACAGAATTTAAATAGAACTTAAAACACGATCAACAGGTACATTAAAAATCGAAAAGAGGAGAAGTAGATGAGGAATGTCTTGGTTCTTAGAAATTGACCCCTCATCTGCAATATTTCCCATCCCCCCCATCTCTCTATCAGTGCTTTTCTCTAAACTAAGTAATGCAAATAGAACGATTCTATTCTCACTCTTCACTTTCCCTTTGCTTTGCTCTTAAATCACGTCCTTATCAAGATGTTCACAGCAAATAATGTAAATCTAAATAAGTAATTTTTTTCTTAAAATAAGTGCATTTTTCTTGAATTGAGTAGGTAAGTGAAACCACTTTGCCAATGGAGCAAGACAATTTACATTTAAAATAAGAAAAAAACTATAGCATTGTCTTATTTCAAGAGCATATTATAGTATTATCTCATTTTAAGAGTAAAAAAACTATCTCAATCGGCAAATGATCATATTTACCTACTTAAATTAAGGCTAAATAGCCTTAATTTAAGACAATTGTGCTAATTTCTAGATCTTTTTTGTCTTTTTTCCAGTGTTTAGAGGTAAAGAGAAAGTTTGAGGAAATAAGGAATAGAAAGCACAGATAATTTTGTTCAAATTTAGTGAAAAAAAAAGGTTACTCAAGTAAAGTAAGTATTTGGAGAATACGTACTTTGTGAGCATGCAAACAATCCAGGCATGACTTTAAATTACAATTTTTAGAAACGTGCATAATATAGCAACTGGTTCTGCCATATCGTGTGACTTCACTGATGCAATGATTTCCATTTGGGTTTCTATGAGGCTTAAAGAGAACTTGCACCGCTCCTTGTGGCTGAGGTCTGTAAAATCCCCCCCACACACAGAAACACACATGTTTCCTCTGTCCAGGACGATAATTAACCCTCTTAATTAAGAAAGAAAAAAGTTACTAGCTAAGGTAATGGATTTAATTAGCCTGATCTTAGCCCAGAATCAAATGTGCGCCATAAAACATGCACACACACACATGCACAGTGAAAACAATTACGCCTCTTTTATCTTTGCTAATGGCTTCAGTGACTCAGGGCTTTTCTCATTAAGACTATCAATAATATGCTGATTACATGCATCCACCAGTCTCCTTTATCAGGGCACATAGGAACAAGTGTGTGTCCCTAGGGTTTTAGGGGTGGGGCTGTCTATCAGCGTGACTTTATCTGCTAAAATAGACCTTCTGATAATTTGGCAGGGAAAGTAGAAGAAACCTCAGTTTGTTGGCTCTTTTTCTGAGTTTATCTCATCAAAAGAAGCCACACATGTTTCACAAGGAGGAATTACCGGTGAACGTGTGCAGAGGAAGGGTTTATAGAGCTGAGATAATAGACTCTGAAGTGGAGGTGGTTTCTTGCAGCCATTCGTAGTATTTCCAACCTGTCCAAAAAAACTGCTGCATGTATTTCAAGGTACAACAAATGGAATCGCACCGTCTAATTTTATTGTTTTAAGACCTTAGAATAAAACATTTATTTTCTGTTGATGCAGCAATTTAAAGTGTTGGGGCTTGATAGAGTAAATTATGCAAAAAGTTGACCTAAACTACCCTGCCCTTCTAATGACGTCCCTGGTAAAAGCCTATATCACCTTACTAACAGATCCCTACTATCTGTTTACTTTTAATGTTGTTCATTGAAGATGTTCCTGTGTACTTTATTGTGTTTTATTTAGTTTTAGTCTGCTTTCGACATTTTTTCTCACACAAAACGGATTTTAATCAACACTTTTCCATGTTGAGAAAAGTTGATTTAAATCAGTTTTTCATCTAGGTTTCTGAATAACTCTTCCAAAACCAGTAAAAATGTTTAAGGGCATTTAATAGGAGTGCATGTGAAGCAGCAAATCCTGATAAAGAAAATTCTGATTCCCTTTCGCAAAAAAAAAAAAGGCCAGCATTAATTAAAGGAATATACAGAAGAGGACTAGGGCCACTGAAAAAAAAAAAAAGTTAACTGATTTTTAAATTTTATTTCAGTTTAACATGGGGAAAAAAGTCAGAATTTTGACTTTTTTGTCAGAATTCTGACTTT
>NW_015150896.1:86306-96374 GCF_000732505.1 Cyprinodon variegatus | reverse complement strand
AAAAAAGTCAGAATTCTGACTTTTTTCCCCATGTTAAAGTAAAATAAAATTTAAAAATCAGTTAACTTTTTTTTTTTTTCAGTGGCCCTAATCCTCTTCGGTAGGAATATATACTTAAAACAGTCAATATTTAAATGGGAAGGAAGGTTTTGATGATAAAAAGACAGAAGTGATGGTGATTGGTCCTTGTGGTTCCTGTGAACATCTCCACATTGATTTGGCCTCCTTGGCATCTCATTTGAAGCAGAAGGTTTATAATTCAGGTTTAAAAATGTGCAGAGATTTGCAAAAATAATTTAAAAATTGGAAGCGGGGAAAACAGAAAAAATGTAGAAAAGGAAAAGTTGGAGAAGAGGAGAAAAATAGAAGTAGGAAATAGGACAAGAAAAAAGCAGGAGGGACCAAAATTAAGGGAGAATTGACAAAGGAAGTAAAGTAAATGATTTTATAAATATATATATATATATATATATATATATATATATATATATATATTTTATTGTCTATCTTCCAGTTCCAGAAGGGAAAATTATTTTAATCGAATTTCAGACTGGTAGGAACCCTAAATGTTTGATGTTTAACAGCTTTGTCAGAAATGTTCAATGGTTGTTTCTCAAAACAACAAGGACATTTGTTTGGCATACCCAATTTATCACATTTCTGTTTTCAAGACAGAGCTGCAGAAATTTAACATTTATTTTCTCCATGTAAGAAGTAATAATATTCTATGGAAAACCCTCAGAACCATAATGCTAGAGGATTCCATAGATGGAAAGCTACAGAAGAGAGAGATTTGCATTCATTATTAACATAAAGCCATGATAATATGATAAAAATCATGTTATGAATGTTAATTATGCATATTGCATGATCATGTTTTCCCATTTTAGTGTCAGGTAACCAATGCCTGCTGCCCTTTTGCTCCACCCATACTTTTATAAGTCTGAATAATATAAATATCCTTCCATACATCACTATGGTTTTCCCTTTTCCACCATAAAGAGGAGCTTATTGTTGTGTGTTTAACAAAGAGATAATAAAGTAAGACGGACAGGCGTCTGTCACACAGGCAGGAAGACAATAGGCCTGGGCTTTGACCTTCAGTCTCTTCCTGTTGTATCAGGCACTGGAGTGCCTCCCAGAGGAGGATAAAGGAAAGCAGTGGCCTGACCTGCACAGCCACACCTTCACCCTCTTCCCATAAAGCATCCCTAAACATCCTCCACAGGGGATGCCATGCTGTCCTTCATCTCCTCTGTCTATTGTCAGATTTGTTTCTCATGGAAGTTTGAAGGGACTCTCACCGCCAGCTATGGTGTTTGCAGCCAGATTCATTTCTTTTTTTCTATATTAAATCTTGATTCTGGGTGCAACATTTGAGCTTTATGAAAGTCTGTGCAACCAGATAAATATAAGGAGTCCATTGCAGATTTTTGGCCCATATACTGCCAAAGCTGACGTTAAAAGAAGACCAAAGCCCGGTAGGTAAATTAGCTCAATTTAAAGGAGAAAACGTAGACCAGCTTGTCCATAAATAAGAAATACCAGTATTAGCCAAGTAAAACAATTCAATTGACCTTTAAAAAAAATAGCAATCATAATATTGCAACTCAAAGCATTTAGGATTCTAGGCTAGATGCAGTGCAAACCAAGCACCAAAATGTGGAAGGGACTTTAACCTGGAATAATTATTTACGCCCATGGGCGGGTCTGATAAGTTTAGAAACTTTCCTACCATCTCTGTGCTTTACAAAGCATAGTAGTAATGTCTGAGCAAAATATTAATTCTCTTCCTCAAAACATTTGAGATATTGTGACCCTTTTTGTTAAGGGTCTCCCAATAAAAGTGTTTCATATCCGATACGATATCATTATTGCAGCTTTGTGCATTGGCCGATACGATATTGACCTGATGCGATAACAGCATATATCATACATACCGCATTGGCCCGAATAGAAGGCAATGTTTTGTTTCTTTATAAACGATGTGAAAATATGGGATCATCTTATAATCGGAGTCTAACCAAGTAAACAGGGTGATGGTTTAATGGGGTCGCTATATGAATGCAACAGCAGAGGGCGCCAGTTTTTTGTGAAGCCAGTGACCTCACTTTGGATGGGGTCATCTTTCTATCTCCATAGAGAAGACAAGAATGCTACAAAAGGAAAGTCGCTCCACAAAATGTAGTGGATCAAAAGTCAGAAAAGTTTGTAGACATTTGATGCAGAGTTATTATTTTAAAATAATGGTGGTCAACGCAGCGGAGGCATTAAAAAACAGTCAGGCAGCAAAGAAGTATGGAGTAACAGAATGCTATGTGAAAATGCGAACAGCCAAAAAAAAAAAGCTAATGAAAAAATTTTAGAGCTGAAGTGTTGCAAAATTTCAATAAAATTTTTCATTGCAATTTTTAGTTTTTACTTCTTGTTGTTTAATTGAACAAATCTTTCAATGCAATATTATTAATATTGAAAGGTTTCCTTAAACCAAATAAGTAGGTTTTTTTTTTTTTTTCATTTTGGTCTTTTTGTTTTGTTCCTAAAAACTTTCCGGGTTCCGGGTTCGATTTCTGGCCTGGGGTCTTTCTGCATGGAGTTTGCATGTTCTCCCTGTGAATGCGTGAGTTCTCTCCGGGTACTCTGGCTTCCTCCCACTGTCCAAAAACATGACTGTTAGGTTAATCAGCTTCTCTAAAAAATTTCTCCTTAGTTTTGAATGTGTATTTGTATTTGGTTATTTGCCTTGATCGTACCCATGTTGCCCTGCGATGGACTGGCGTCCTGTCCAGGGTGGACCCCGTAGACAGCTGGCACCAGCACCCCTCCCAACCCCTCTTGTGATAAGCGTGATGGAAAATGGATGGATGTATTAAAAATAAATAAACTATTATCCTGTGAATGAAGAGAAATATGCTGCTCTTTTTACAAAGGGTCATTTTATCCAGCAGTAAACTGTTTTTCCAGACAAGGTATGATTCCTGTTGGCAAGTAAAGCGTCATTTTCTCTAATTTTGCTTCAAAGTCCAAAGCTCTGCATAAACCAGTCAGCTAGCCTTTTATTGTTTTAAAGTTTGTCTTTTTCTCAGGGTCTACGCTGACTAAGGCCATGCGCAGAAAGCCAGTAAAGCCATCAAAAAAATGATCAATTTGTGCAGGGGAATATATTGTATGTTTACCCTCTGCAGTGTTGTTCAGTGATGCAGAGGAGAGAGAAAGTGGAGCAGATTCTTTAAAATGTTTAACGGCATTATCTGATAATGATCTGCTTCAGTGAAACTTTCTTTTAAGGGAGGAAATTAGGAAAAATCATTATTAACATTTTAAACAATAAAGTTCAGTACTCTATATAATGCAGCCCCAAAGTGGACATAGTGTCCTAAATGGGCCAGTCCCATAGTATCCATATAGGCTGCGTCACAAAGGGAATCCAGTGTAAAACTAAGCAGGAGATTTATGGATAGACTTAAAGACAGCATGAAGGCTCTTTATAATTAAGGATAGAAAAGAGCATACAATGATGATCTATATGTATTTGTGGTTGCACGTGTGCAAATAGGGTTATAACGGGCTTAATTCGAATCAAGCAAATTAGTCACCTGCAAAAAAGGACGCTCCTTTCGATAGTTTATTAAGCATAGGGACCTACTGATGTTCCCATTTGGCGCTTCTGACCTTTATACGGTTTATTATCATAGTCCTTTGCGTGACAGTTATACAGGGATAGCCCACTGCAACATTTAACATATAGAATATTTATTGATGTGGACTCTGCATGACATCCATATGTACACACCTCCATGTTTTTTGTGTTTTATAATGGATAGCTTTACCTAACTGATAAAGTTGTGTAACGTTTGTTGTCCCAGTTTTGACTCGTATCTACTTGGATTAGTTTTTTAGATATACAAACATATATATTATAGGTTTTCTGTATATATAACCTTTAGGCTGGTCAACATCGTTTGATTTGTGCAGCATGGACTAACTAACACACCCTAGCAGTTGGTGGTAGCGTTGCAATAGAAAGTTATTTGCCAAATGCTCCACAAAGGAAGAAGAATAACAAAACTATCAATAGTACGTTGTGAAGTGCATGCATAGGAAACATATTTTTCAACAAATAAATAAAGGTTGATTAATTGTTCTTCTTCTCATTTTAAACTAAAGTGGGGAACTTTGACCCAAGCATGAGCTTCATTTTGAATATATTTATATGATTTTTCTCAACTCGCCTATGTATCTTGAGATGGTGGGATCTATCGCTGAATGAGTCATGTGACCCACAGCGCCACTTTATGGCAGTCAACTTGAAAAGTTGTTGTTAGGCAACAAAACAGATATAACATCCACCTAAGTAGACATATTTTTGGTTCCCTGGAAATTACAACTCTAGCACCCCTAGTGGCTAAAAGTTATGCAGCTCTGCTTTAAGGATGGCTTTGAATCAACCTTCAGTTGCATTACCATCATCAGTGGTAAGGAATACATATCTATATTTGAACCCTTAAATTTGTGATTGGATGCTTGTTTTTTGCAAAGTTAAAACATTGTTGCTCATATTTATAACTCCTAAACCCCTTTTTTTACAGATCAAACCTCTGATGTCACATGCATTTATAAGATTACAGCAAGAAATAAATTAAAAACTTTAATTTCCACACATTTCATAACTTTAATTTTACAGGTTCAGACACAAAAGCATAACTCTTTATTCACATTTGTCAAAAAAATGACAAAATAAAAATTTTTTAATGGCACAAGGATCACTATATTGAACTCAGGTTTAAGTGAAAACCATCAAGAATTTATGTTTATTCTAAACGATTATGCGCGATTTATGTAATGTGTTGATCACAAGCAAAATTTTAAAATTAAAAGTATTTCTACAACAAGAATAGAAAGTGTTTTTTTTTTTTTTTTGATGAACTAGAACTGCTAACTTAATATAAAAAAATTAAAAAAAATTGTAAAACTTGGCAATAATTGCAATAAAACTGATGCATTACCTTATAACTCTATCATCAGATCTGGTTTTAGTTTATGGATACTTTATATTTCCGACATCAAAAGAGTTTTCCTTATTTCTTTCAAGATTTGACATTGTCATTACACTTTCACAAGTACAGAGCAACAACATTAACTCTCTGGATTTAACCCATCCCATTGGGGAGCATTGGGCTGCCATTGCGCGGCGCCAGGGGAGCAGCGTTGGGTTAAAGGTCTTGCTCAGGGACCCAGAGTGGCAGTCAGTGGGAGTGAGGCTTGAACTCAGAACCTCTGGATTCCAATCGCAATGCCCTAACCACTAGTCCACCTCTCCCTCTGATGATGAACCAGTCACATACTTTTGATTTTAGATGTTTCTTCCATGGATACGATGTGAAAATCCAGGTCGTAGTCATTCCAAAAAATGAAAATAAAAACAATCCACTTCAACTTGGAAACAAAGTCCAGTGGATTATTTTTAACTTTCTTTTTTTGGAATCTTCCATTTATATTGCATGTAAAATCACTGTCATATTGTCCTCATGAGTGTCATGTTTATATGGGTTTGATTTTGCACAAATATACTAAAAATTTTGCAGCAGGTTTCATTGTCAGATGCATTAGGACCCACCAACTATACAAAACTTATTAGATTTGTATATATATCATTTCCATGTGGGGTAACTCCCTATTCTTTCTTTTCTCTTATGGTAGTTCTATTTACCTTTATTGCAAAAATACTGGTGCAAGGTGCGACAGCTTATAACGCTACCTCATAGCTCATTTATTAAGTCAAGGTTCGTTGAGTAGGAAAGTGACAATGATTTTTGAAAATGTTAAGTTAATCATTTCATTAAACATGAATGAAAATATTAGTGATGTTTACTTTCTCCTTTCTGGCACAGAGCTTTTACAGTTGACAAATAAATCTTCGAAGCCTCTTTTCTCAAACTTGGGGTCATATTTTTAAAAGTCTCTTCTTAGAGACATGAGCCGGACGTAGCAGGTCACAGAAAATGAACATGAAGGGTTTTTTGTGCTCCCAGCTTCATGATACAGGCCCTCTATGACCCACACACCTACCATCTGAGGAGTGAAAATAAAAAAAAAAACACTCTGGGAAACCTTTTCACCAGGGAAGTGAACACGACTCTGAGGTAGGGAGAAACAGATGTCTTTTTCTGGCTGTAATAACATCAAACTCTTCCAGTAGTGAACCCAACATGCTTCCTTTGAAGCACCAGGAGAATAACCACAACAAAAGGCTCCTTTTCTGCTTATTCCTCCTTCAGATGTGGGTTGTTTTTTTTTAAAAGCAGACAATAGATGTGGGCTTACTTATTCCATGATAAAGACATTACGTTCAGCATTGTTTGATGGCAGCTCTCAGGTGCACAAAAACAGGAATACAGTGGGAGACAAAGAGATGAGGAAACTGGGAAACTTACATCTCTCATTTATAGATTCTAATACTCCCTCATTTGTCCTGCAGACCATGACCTTTAATCCTGATTGGCACAGCAAAAGTGGCAAAACACACAGCATCCAAACACACTCCTTTATCATTCAAAGTATGCCTGGAGCTATCAACCTGAATAAATAAATCCTCCTCTTATCTCACAAAGCAAAACGGGATAAGCGCTCCCACCGGGTATGGGATGGAGGAAGCTGTCAGCACCTCTATTTTGGTTTGCTTTAGCCTCATACAGAGACAGATTCCTGTTTTTTCCTCTCAGATCCATCCTCCCAGCTTTCGCTCCCCAGAGAGTCATTTCCCCTCCATGTGCGTGAGACTTATGTGCCATCCATACATGATCCGTCTTTCCTGCTTATCTCCTGTTCAGAGCCTATATCTTTCTGCCGTAATGCAGAATTTTCCAAGTTGGGGAAAGAAACAGTTTCTTTCCCATCATTTAAACCGCTCTGTGAGACCATTAGTCGGCTCCTATCTGTCGGTCTCTCTATATAGACACCTGTAGTTGCTCCACTTTTAAAAACCAACATGATTTGAATATATATGCTCAAAATAAGCTACCCATGCATCCCACCGCTCATCTCTTCTGACTTTTATTGTGCTACATGATTTGTATTCCGCACAGGGCGAGACCAATTTGTCAAGAATAATAAGACTGGGCTTTGATGATGTGCGCTTACATGAAGCTACTATTCTAGTGCTTTTCTTCCTGTTCCACGAAAGAACAAAGGAAGAAAAGCTTGCATAAAAGAGGCTGGCAGGAGCAGAACAACATTGCCACCTGCAGCTAAAGGAAATCTCAACATCAGCCTCCTTCATTTTTGGGGTTTGTCACATTAAAACCACATGCTTTGAGGGATTTTATATAGATTTTATGAGAAAAATCATGGGAAAGGACGGAGTGCAAAAGTTGGGAAGTGGATGTTCACAGCCCTCAATTTAATTTAATTTCTCCAAATAAAATCATGTGAAACTGCAGAAGTTGCAGGTAGAGTCAGATTTTTACTCATGATCTAAATCATGCTTCTAGTTTTGTCTCATTTACGCCATTACTGCCATTTATACCGATAAGGCATGGCTTGTGGATGAACTTTCAATTTTTCATCAACAACTTTAATGCCTAAACTGAGATGCCAAAGGCTACTTAGAGAGGAATGATGGAAAATAAAGTTAAAGAGTCTTCAAAAGACAGTTTATTGTCATTTTAATTCAAATAATCGTTAAAAGAATTTTAATTACTCATTTTCCTGGTAACCTTAAACTTGCGGTCTTTAGATTCCTCCTTTTTTCCCTGTTTCTTTTTTTTCTCAATGGTTTCTTGTTCTCAATAACACAATGCATATTTATGCATTAGAATTAAATGTCCTCCTCAAAGGTCAGACCTTAATCTAATACAAGCTTTGTGGCAATAATTGGAAATAAACCAGAGTGGATGGTCTCCATTCAGATCAAGCAAATGCTTTGAAGAAGCATTCAAACTCTCACACCACCCTGACCCTCATGTAAACCCAAAATGTAATCTATCAAACAGATGCTCTGTCTGGTGACCTTTTTTCCTCCCTGCTTCGATTGGTTGATTCCTCTTGCAACTTGTAAGCTCCTTGCAGATCCAGTAATTTACACACCAATTGTTGTGCTTTATGTTTTCAATCTATACAAAATCAGTGTTTCCTCTAAGTATTGAATTTGACAGATGCGCTTATTTCATGTATATGAGGGCCTAAAAATATTTACTCCTTATGTCAATTCCTATTTTACTTATCTCAGGAAAGAGGTTAAAAAAAAACCAGTGGACATAAAAAAAACCTCAGGAATGTGATAAGTAAAAATTAAAACTACATCTGAACTTATTAATAACAGTTTATGTATCCAAACCAGAACCAGTAAGCTACTATTTTAGGCAAATTCAAGGGCATATATTTAAAACTTTTATGCACTTTCAAAAAAATATTGTCAAGGATCAAAACTAAATTATTTTTCCAGGCTTTATAGTGTCACCAAAGATATTTTTTGCACTCTTTGAGAGAGAGCTTGTTAAACTTTCTGATTAAAACAGATATGTTAAATTTTTTTCAACAGGATGTAACATCTTTTTTTTTCAAATTGAATTTTTTTCTTTTTATGATTAATTTTAGGATCCACTGGCTTTTATATTTGTATTTTTTTTTTTAAAGTAGGCACACAGAAAAATGAGATTAGCAAGGTAAGACCTTTGCCGGACGCATTGGGAACTGAAGCCTCTGCACCTCTGCGTACCGAAGAAGATATCAGATTTCTAACAAAACAACAGTTAATTTTACTTTTGGAATAAGGTTTAATGCTTTTTTTTGTTTCCTTTATTTGATTGTAAGCAATCAGACAAATTATTTAATTGTCTTTGATCAAATACAGTTGAAAATTTTCTTTTACATATTTAGAAACATATAAACTAGGAATGGTTCTAAATAATCTTCCATCCACAACAAAGGCAAATGTCACCATGTCCTGATATGTGCCTTATAACACAAGTAAATATTGAAACACTACATAAAGGTCTGTGTCTAAGCAGGTTAAAAAAATTACATGTATTCTACATTATGACCACTAGATGGTGGCCTAAACTTATATTTAGAACACTTTTCGTGCCTTTGCATTCCCCTTAAATAATTTTATTGTCTGCTTTTTGATACCTTTTATTGGTTTTAATAAGGATATCACATTTTATATTGAAAAAAAGCTAATCTCTAATTTTTGATTATATATAAAGAGACAGATGCCATATTTGTGCCTGACAGCATATAGAACAGAATAGTGCTATCTTTTATTTCCCTGTAATGAAGAATTTCTGGAAAATCAACAATAAATGAAACCAAGAAGCCTCAAACAAGGGTAAAAGCTGTCAAAAACCAACAGACTGTACAGTAAGGACAACGTAAATAAGAAATTAGCACGCTTAGATTTATAGAAATGTGTAGCTCAGTGGGATCCTTTAAAATGTACACATATATTTGTGCATACAAAATAAAAAACCTTTTATAAGAAATACAAAAAGTACAAATAGTAGCATGAATATAAACCACTTCTTAAATCCGAGTTTCCTGGGAACAACAACATTTATAGTCCTGCATTACATTTAACACCGAGTGTGGGCGTATGTTGTGCAGCAGGATTAAAGTTGCCCTGAACTGTGCCTGCAGCTCAGGGGTCCAACCAAGTGTCTGCAGGCAAACCAGTGTTGGATACCTACCTAACTGATTTAGCCCCTGGCTCTGTATTTGTGAACGAACACTCTCTCATACACACTTGCTGAACCGCTGCCCACTCTCACCCATAAATACATCTTCACTGAAAAATCACACAGCAAATAAATCGCCATGGTTACAGTAATTTAATAATTGCTGTATAGTACTTAGTAGGCTTTGACGGACACAGCTTGCAGAGCTTGGAAATCAGTGATTAGAAAGAAAATACTTGATTCGTTTAGCAAAGAAATTAGTGTTCAAAATGTTTGTTGGACTGGAAAACAGATGAAGATGAGGAACTTATTGCTTTAATGACTGATGTATAATGTTATTTCCTGTCTAAATGGGGAAACAACTTATTAAGTCCAATATATTAATAAAAGTGTT
>NW_015150896.1:79397-86046 GCF_000732505.1 Cyprinodon variegatus | reverse complement strand
TATATATATATATATATATAAACAGAAACCTTTGACCAGAAGTATTAAGTATTGAAAATAAACAGAGAAAGTGCCCATTTGTATCAACAGCAATATCTTTATTAAAGCTTTGACCATAAAAGAGAAACGGTTAAACATAGGGTTTACTTTTTTACTGGAAATAAAAACAAAGAAAGAAATGACCAGAAAGTGCTAATTTTGTCATTGTGCTGCCCATAGAAAAAAAAAAGGTCTAGCAGAAGAAGTGAGCAAGGAGCACTTTCAAGGAAAAAGAAAAAAATGTGTCAAAAAGTAAAAGTAATGGAGCTAATAAATGATATGGTGTAAACAAAATTGATTGTGAAAGGTGATTTCTTGTATTTATTTTGTAAATGGAAAAAAAAAGAATTCACACAGTTCTTCTTCTGTTTCTACATGTTTATATGAACCTGAACAGAGCCTAAAACCAGCTAAGATGATGCATAAATGATAAACTCTTAAGAGTTAACTTAAGATGACTAATTTCTATTTCACGTCAGGGGAAACATTTTATTCTTATCCTTTTGGTGGTCCAGTTTGGATATAATTGTTAACAGATTAAATAATAAAACTTCCAAACTTTCATCCTTTCACCATCTACCAATGACTTATCGTTGTTTGTGGCTTTTTATTTTAGAGCAAAAACAGCTAATCACTTCAACCAACTCCACTTTGTTTTTATGAGAGACTGAGTGTGGGTGAATGTGTATGAGTGTGCGTAATTAGCTTACTTCTCTGTGATCTTTAATGCATTATTGAATATTTCAAAAGCAGGCTCAATCCTTTGGGCTAAAGTGGCTGCCAAGTAGCAGTGATGAGGTCAGTTTGGCAGCGCTGAAGGGCGGGTCGGCCATTAAGCAGTCTGGGTCGACTTGATGGCCTTGTGTGAACCTGAAGCTCATGAATAATATAAATTCCTTTACTGTATTTGGAAGCACTTTGGGCTGCAGTCGTGGAGAAGAAGATAAAGCCTTATCATTGATCCTTTTTATTTATCATTTTATTTTTAGATTGAGTAATTTCAAGGAACGGGTCAATTCAATTTCAGCCATGAACGACAGGTCGCAGAAAATAGACAATTTATTGCAATCACTCCTGATGGAGAGAAACCGTCGGGGTCTCCCTCTGTCGCTCTGTTCCACGCGCTGCAACCTTGACAAGACAATTGCTGGGTTGTCATGGAGATACGGCATTTGTCCTGACATTTTCAAGATTTTCATCTCTCACAATTACTGCCAGTATGTTTTCTTCTTTGAAATGCCACGGCCTATAATTGAATTTACTCTGTTGCACAGTGGCATCTTAAATTTGTAAAATAGCAAAACACGAAGTAGAGGAATTGAAAAAGGACTTGGCTTTAATCAAAGAAAGTTGTGACACTATCTTTGTGTTATAAAGATCAATATTACCTTTATGTTGCCTAATTTTTGTTGTTTTGGTCCAATTCTTTATCATTCAAGCAATTTTTCTATTTATCTACTAAAATTATATATATAGTTCAGGAGAGGAATACGTAGAAAAGCAATTCTTTTCTATAAAGTATGGTAGAGGATCTATGATCCTGGGGGCCTATATTCTCCAGATTGCAACAGTAGGATTGTAAATTTAGAAAACATGTCATGATCTTAGCGCTGATGACTGGCTTAATTATTAATTTCATACACCTGTCTAACTCTTCCCAATTTCCAATCACTGCTCATTTGATCCACCTGCTCCTGGCTCTATTTAAGGTGCTTGTTTCCAGTCATCATTGGCATTATTCTTGTTCTCTTTAGCCAGTGGTGAGAGTGGTTCTAGAGTTCCTTAGTATGTCAGATTTCCTGATCCTGACCTGTTCTGCCTCTCAACCACTGAGCCTGCCTGTTCCCATCTGAAGAGTTTGCCTGAACTTTCTTTGGACTCCTGGACGTCTGTGCCTGTCTTTTCTGATCTTTTTTTCCAGATCTGGCTCAGACTCCTGCTTGTTCTCCGGGGCTGCAGTATCTGGGACACTCTGTGCAACGCCCGCCGCATCTTGTTGTCAGCCGTCTGCATCTAACCTCGTTCTATGGCTATGGACTGGCCTAGTAAACCAGGTTAGTGACTCCCATTCATAATCTTCACCCGTTAGATTTACGTGGTCACTAACCTGTGTTTCTATCCTGCAGAGTTTCCAGCCTCAGACGCCCTAGCCACTGTTACGCAGATCTGTGTTTATACATAAATTCTTTTTGAGTTATCCCACTGTCTGTTTAGCCTTGAATACTAGGTCCACTATTCTGAGTCTTGAAAAAACATGGCCAAATAAACATTGTTATGGTTCACCGGACACCTAACTAACCCTCATTTTACCTTTTTACATCCTCACCAGGACCACCAGCATAATTTCTCTATTAACCATAAACACTTAACTGTACATATAGTCAAATTAGCTTAGTGGGGCATCTTACAAAGCCTTAGTGCAGACCAGAGAGATGATCAAATAGCTGTAGAATCACGGCCAATTGATTTAATGCTGATCTGACCCTTAATTAACAAATGAAATAAAATATTCTAATAATATCTTCTAAAGAAGCTGATTTCCTTCTGCGTTAGCTGCAATATGCTGCATGTCGCCTTCATCCTGCAGCTGACAGGTCTGTTTCTCTGCATCCATCTGTTGCAGCACATGTCCAAATGAGACTGAACAAATTCATAAAGGAGGATGCATCTGTCCTGGTGGCTCTCATTAGTACAGAAGGTTAAGCAACTAAAGTAAACTCTGCTGCAGTAGATGCCAATGTAGTAAATCACTCCTATCCACGGTGGCTGCTTATTCTATAACTCATGATTATAATCCAGGTCTTAATTTTTTTTATACATTCTGTATGTCTAGGAGTTTTTTTTTTTTTTTCATATTTATTGTCAAACCTATTAGGAACCTTTTTTTTTATTTCAAGAGAAAAAAACACTGCATTTTCATTTTAGAAGTCTTGGTATCAGAAAACAAGATGGTTATTTGAGAAGTAGCGGAAGGCCCACAGCATCACAGATCCTTCACTACAAATACTGTTTGGGTATGAGATGCTTTTCACCCATTTTTACTTTTTTTTCCATCCCAGGCACTCCTGTAGTAGATCTTCCCTAATAACTCAAAATAAGCTTAATCCATTAAAATACATCTTGTCCTTACAGATCCCATAAAGACTAATTTTATCACAATGTTTTTTGCTGCTTTTTCAGGTGCTTTAAAGTGTGAACTATGCTCTAGCTGTATTTTGGAATAGTTAGGATGATAAACTACAAGCTCAAATGAACAGATATGTTTTATGTTTTTTCCCCAATAGTATATTTCATTTTTTCATTCCTATTTGAAGAAGGTAGAGAAAATGGCCTCTGTGCCAATTCCAATTAGTAAAGGAGATGATGGATAAGGCGCTAATTCCAAGACACACCTGTCAGCTAAGGAAAAGAAATAAAAAAAAATGAAGTTATAGTTATTTAATAGGAATTTATAGTGCCCCCACTAATTGTGACACTGATAAATTTGTTAAAAAACAATTTTTTTTCAGATCATATCTGTTAGAAATCCAGTTTGTGTGGGTTGTTTGTGTGTTTTTTTCCCCTCCACCATCAGGTGGTGTCCTGTCCTCGTTGGGCCTCTCTGCACACCGAGGGCTTGTTGGATCATTACTGGAGGAGTATTTGAGCAGTGGGCTGTCACTACCTCGACGCCAGAGTATTTGCCAGTTTTGGGTACTCTAGCCAAGCTGAGGTTTGCAGAGTCTAACCTAAGCTTTGTTTCTCTGAGTCTTACCTCATTTTTGTCTTTTCTCTTCGGCCGGAATCCTTCCTGAATAACTCGATACCTGGACCTTCTCCCCTTGGAATGATTAACTGAGTACACACTGAGCAGGGGAAAACCTCCACATGATCCGTTCAAGTCCTCTTCGGAAATCCAAGTGACAGTCCACTCCTTTACTCCTCTGGGTCCAACGCTTGTCTATCTTTCCGCTCTCCAACGAGTTCCCTCTTCTCTGGATTAACCCCCACAAGCTGGATTCAAGGATTGACAAGAGCACCCTCAAACACTTTCCAGTTCCTGTTCACCAGTCCACTTAGTTCCAGATCCAACATCTGTATTTCATCTACATTTAATAAACCTGTTAAACCTTTTCCCTTGGTCTCTGAGTGGTTCTCTGCATGTGGGTCACATCGCTTAAATCAATCATGACAATATCTACTTTTTTAAAGTGTGAAATAATGTACATGTAATCAATTGATTTGTGTTTTTTTATGTTTAGGTAATTAAATAACCTATATTGATGAAGTATCAAATGCTTTTAATGTCAGAAATACATCTTCACCTGTAGGAACATTATGTCACAGTGCCTAGTTAATACCATGCAATGCAAACATTGGACCTTTAATTGTCTACAGTATTTGATGTCATCATTTCTCTTTTTTTAAATATCCAAGTGTATAATTAGTTATATACTCTTGAATCAGTTGCAAAACTAAAAGCATCTTAAACTGCCTGGCTTTCTCCTTACCTTCTATACTCAGCAGCAGAAAATGATGTATCCTGATTCACACCCAGCCACCCTCAAAATGGTTCTTCCTCATGCTCCACTGCTGCTCTCTGAAAGCATTTAGGGATAATTTGGTTTAATGATGGTGGGAACACCTTCAATCAGTCATTACTCAGTACCTGTGATTAGTGAAATGTCCATCAGAGTGCCCAGTGGGGGAGTAAAATGCCCAGGTGATCTCACAACAATCAGCCAAATGGCCTAAACCTGAGTGACACACACACACATAAAATCATACGCTCTCCTTTTTTTTTATGGAGCTTTATGTCAGCCATAAGCTATTTCCATTAAAACTGTGCTGTATTAAGCATTTGGGTTAAAAGCTTTCTTAATCAGGTGTGCTCCGATTAGGTGTTTAGGGATTACAAAATCAATACTGTCCTCAGGGAGAAAGCTGTGCTCACTTTGTAGTTTTGTGAGCATGCATGGAGCAAAAAAGGCTCTGCAGAATCAGAGCTGTGGACCTTGAGAGAAACTTGCACCCGGAGTCCTGCAGACTCTGTGGCTGTTTCCCAGCCTGACGCCTCCTCATCTAATCTGGAAGTCCACGACGTAGACGGTTACTGCAGCTTGTTTAAAGTCAAGCCCATTAATGAGCTTTTTTTTATATCATAATTCTTATGGATGGTATCTTTGTGCATAGATAAGCACTTGTCTGCTAGTGAGTAGGCGTTCAGGGACTTTTAGAAAAAAGCATGCCAGCAGCAGCATTTTTTTTTTTTTTTTTGCAAATGCCTCCTCTGCAACTAGATCAATACGTTAGGTCTTGAGGGTGGAGGCAAAGTTGACCTATGTTAGCATTTTTTTTTTGTAATCATAGTCTACGAAAAGGATGTTTTTCTTCCCAAGCAATGCGGTTTTTCAAATGAAACTAATATGCATATATAAAACAACTGTTTAACTGTAATAAAAACATCTCTTTTTTTTTTTTTCTACCCTGCAGTCTTTTGCTTCTCAAACACACTTCTCAGTAGTCTACTTGTTACCTCCAGATGTTTCCAAATATTTGCATCCTGACAAACTGTAATGCCGCTATTTCTGATAGCATTCCAATGAGGCTGGCCTTGGCCCTGACAGAGCGGTCTAACATGGCTCATTGTTCCTGTGCTCAATAGGCAGCACATGGCGTGGGCAGCCGTCAGTGGGGCTAAATTTGTGCCTCTCTGCTCATTCCGCGGATATTTGTGACTTGCTCCTTGTTGACTTGTCGTCCTTCTTGCTGACAACGGGCTCTGTGTGTCACAACGCAACTAAAGCACTGCAATTGTGCACAATTAGGCTGCAAAATGCCTGGGTTATGCATCCTGACAGATTAGAAAGACTTTAAACACTTCCCATATAAGGTGATGACCTAGTGGTTAGAGCAGTGCGCTTATCCTCTGAGAAAGTTTTAAGTAGCTGGTTCGATCCACACAGCCTGCACTCTGTGTCCCTGAGAAAGACCCTTAACCCCCGATTGCTCCCCAGGCCCCGCACAGTTGCAGCCCACTGCTTCCCAAGGGGATGGTTTCAGATGCAGAAGTGAATTTCTCCGTTGCAAGATTAACTATGTTCAATTATTATTATTTATTACATAAGAGGTAATGCAGTTGAAGGTTTTTAACGTAATTTAATGGTGTGAGCTTCATTTAATCGTGCCAGATTTTAAATAACTGCAGCCATTGTTAGTAGAGAATGGAAATGTGTCCTCTAAGGACACTGCAAAAGACTGGAATATATAAAGAGCCGGACCGAAAAAAATTAAAAACAATCCACTGAACTTGGTTTCCAAGCTTGAAGACGTTTTGCTTCGCATCCAGGAAGCTTTTTCAATTCAAAATGTCAGGAATAGCGTTGAATTCGAGGCTATATACAGTAGCCCAACAAAGACTTGTTTTTGTTTTGAAAACATGCAAATTGGAGCAGACGAAGGGGTCCACCCCTTTGGAATGGGGGTCGTTTGGCTTCTATTGTTGGAATTGAACTGAATTGAAAAAGCTTCCTGGATGGGAAGCGAAACGTCTTCAAACTGGGAAATAACAAGTCCAGTGGATTGTTTTTAATTTTTTTTCGGAATGACTACAACCTGGATGACTGAGAAC
>NW_015150896.1:74971-79247 GCF_000732505.1 Cyprinodon variegatus | reverse complement strand
ATATATATATATATATATATATATATATATAAACAGGTGTTTTCACTTGACATAAGAGGGTATTATGACATGGACACCGACACAGGTTCATAAATCACAGGGCCCATCTTTCCCCCCAGGGAGATTCACTCCTGTCTCCTAGTAACAGGCGCCTTCCACTCCTTCCTTTCCCTTGTTTTCTTTGGATCGTACCATATTAACCATGGGGGAGGGGAGGATTTCTTACACGTTAGAAACTATTACATATCAGCGTAAAATCCGTAAATGTAAAATAAATGTTTTGATTAGAAAGAAAAAAATGTCATCTGAGGCCTGTTTTTTATATAACGGATAATAGGTTCGTTATTGTTGTTTAGACCTTCTCAATAACCTCACCATTGAGGCAAGAAGTCGACCTTACCTCGAACTGTCAAAATCGCTTGTTGCTCTCAACCTTAGCCTTAAAAGTAGTTAGCGAGCTAGCATGGGGCGGGTCAAAGGCGCCGCTGTGATATTTGTTTAATAAAGAAAGAGGAGAAAAAGTTTGCAAGGGGGTAAAAGAGCCGAGGGAAAAGTGTCCACGGCCGACTGTTCCTGCCGCCTCCCTCGCACAGCGCTGAGGGTCTCCAGCCGTTGTCCAGCCATTGGCGGTGGGTTGAAAAGCAGCTGGATGTGACAGGTCCGACATCAGGTAAGCTGCAGGTAGCTAAGCTAGCAGGTAGCGTTAGCATCCTTTCGAGGTTCAGTCTTTGCACTTGCAGTAGCGTGACCGCAAGTAAAATATTGGCAATAAATCAGGTCCTGGCTCTCAGTTGCGTTTCAATTTATTTATTTTTTTAATAATACTGAAGCATACAGCTAATAAAATAAGTGAAATAAACCAGTCTGACTAAACATCGAAGGGATGTCGCGTTTTTGTCGACCGCTGTCGTGACTTTATAATAACTCAGTAATAATAATTATAAATTACCTTCATTGTCTCTTTTGCCTTCACTCCTTTCTTTTATACATGCGGATATCTGCTGTACGTTAGTGATAATGAGTCATTGAACGTAGCCTAAAACAATTATTCTGTAGAAACAAAGGGAAAGTGTTTTTTTTTAAGTTGATATATTTCTTAAGAGACATTTTGTTACATTAAATTCGAGCTGTATAGAGGAAACATAACCCATGATCTATGTGTACAAATAATGTGCATAAGTGTGTATAAATTAAATCATGTGTAATAAAGTGAAATGAATAATTATAAATGTTATCAGGGATCTTCAACAGGGGGTCCGCGACCCCTAGGGGTCCCTAGAGGTACTGCATGAGGGTCACGAAAGTTTTGGTCGATTAGACTTTTTTTTATATATATTTCCCCCTGCAATTTTTTTCCACTAACTGAAATGTCTTGAAATACACATTAAAATGAATTCAACACACTGTAGTAAACAGATAAATGAAGGCTGAAGATGTCTTTCAGTCATCAATGCACACATTCAGGAGGTCTTTCAAGCTGGGAGCCATTTAATTCACAACACCTGTCCCATCAATGAGGAATCAGAAATACTTTAATAATCCCAGGGAGAAATTACTTTCGTTACATGACTCCATATGTTTATACTAGATTTCATACAATATATATAATTAAGGGGTCCCCGCTCCATCTCGCCATCAGTTTGGGGGTCCTTGGCCTGGAAAACTATGAAGACCCCTGGTATTGATCAATTGGAAGATTCCGACCTCTTTCTTCAAAACAAACTGTGTTTTTAAAACTCAAATATTCAGGAAGTCTCTTCTATGAACATTTAGAGCTGATAGTTTGGATCATTATTTTTCAGTTTTTACCTTTTGCTCGTTGATTGTGTTCACTTAGAGCTGTTGTCTATCTTAACAAAAACCCGACTGTTGTTTTATCTTCAGAATCCTGTCAAGAATGTTCATATTTTCTCTAAACCCACACCATGACACTCTCACCTCCAAACCTCACTGTTGGTAATGTAACATTTCTCCTCCATGCATTTTTTTTCTTCTTTTAATATTGAAAAAAACACACACACAAAAAAAACATTTACTTTCTTCAGCAATTAGTTTTGTGGAGGGATAAAAGCAAAGGTCTATCAGTAGCAGTTCTTGTCTCCCTAGAAGTTCTGATTTTTTTAAACTGCACTTTAAAAACCTTGCTAGGGTCATATGATTGTCACTTTGATAAAATGTTTTATTACTCTTGGAAAACAAAACATTTAAAAAATTAGAAATATGCCTGTAGTCAGTGCTATCATTGTTGTCTAAATTAGCTGATATTTAACTTAGGCTAAATCCAGAAGGGTAGCCCTATCTTTTGTCAGCTGATTGTGCCTCTGACCAAAGCTGGGCTGCTTTTTTCATAAAAAGAAACAAAAAAAAAAACATCACTGGGTTTGTTCTCCATGTGCAAAAGCTATGTGCTTTGAACATGTTGAACATCTTGGTAAAACCAAATCATTATAAGTGGACCTTAATATGTTTAAATAGGACATAACTCCGTGTTGTCAAAAAGTGAAAGTAAAAACTGGATATAAATGACTGTTATCAGTCCCCCTGTGGACTTTGTTTGAGACAGAGTGATCAGAATCTGCTCCAAGCGGAAGGAAGCACACCCCCTTCGCTGCTTGATATTTGATTATAGCTTATTATAGAAAAAGACAGCTGCTTTTTCATTGATCTGTCTTCACCGCCCTATTTCTAAGCCTCCCCTGTGTCATGTTGACGTATCGGCACACTTTTAGCCGTTCCACAGATCTCTTATGTCTTCTCAGTGTTTTGTTGTTGGAATCTGGTGCGATGCGAGCGGGCCGAGCTGTTTGGGGTCAAAAAGGACAGGGAAAATAAGAGGGGAGGGATTCCATAAGGACAGGAAGTGGCTGAGCTTGTTTTTCAGCTAGTGTTTTTGTTTGTTTTCCTGTTGGATAGAGTCTTTTAGATTAAAGACTCTACATGCATTAAGAAAAACGGCAACAAACAGGAACTATTCCATAGATCGTCTATAACATGATTACAGGTTCATTTTTTTTTCGTTACCATCCTACTAATTTCTCCTCTTGCACTACTGTCACTGCTGGTGTAAGTCGACACTTTAAAGTGATGTTCCCCCATCCCCCCTCATCATGCTTCATGTAGTAGCAGAACACTCATCAGTCCTATTTCCCTGCTGGTGTCCCGGTGTTTATGGTGCCGACATTATTTCCTTTGTAAATATCAACACTTATCTGTTTCAGTGACCTTTTATACCTCTGATCTCCCTAAAGATTGGAAGATTACTTTTAAACTGACGTCACTGCATGGCAAAAGCATTTACACCCCTTCAACTTTTTCACATTTTGTGATGTTGCAACCCCAAAGTTCAAGGTCATTTATTTGGATTTAATGTGACTGGCTAACACAAATTAGAGTTTAAAGGAAAATAATAATAGAAAAAAAACTGAATCAGTTTTGTTTGGTATGTATTTGTATTTAACCCCTTTACCCTGAAACTGAGTAACACAGTCCTCCTGTGCTTCAGTTGTTTCTCAGTATAAATTCAGCTCTTCTGCAATGACATCAGTGGTTTAACACATGAGTGAACAAAAAGCAACATAAAGACAAAGATACAGGAGACATGTTAAGTGCCTAAGGGATAAAGTTGTGGAGAATTTAAAGCCTAAAAACACAAAGTTTAATTGATCAATCACAGAAAAAGAATACAGAATAGCATGACCGGCCACCTACCAAGACATGGCCTTTCACCTAATCCAACAGACTATCACTGCGGACAGATTTTTCTACGTGGTCGCTTAATATTTAGAATCGCTTGCAAACCAGTTGGTGAAATTTCTCCTCAGCCCACTTTACCGTGTCTTAAAAACAGAAGAGTGCCTATTAAAGATAAAACCGCTACAGATTTTATGTCAGTAGTCATTATTTTGATATCAGTATAACCTTTCCCTGTTTTTTTTGTTCGATTCTTTAGATCAGTAATGATAAAAGCAGATGTGACAAGTGTCAATTTTTAAAAGAAGAAATATTTATTTAAAAACTAGGGATGCACGATATAATCGGTCCCCTATCGGTATCGGCCTGTATCGGCCTTAAAACTGAATATAGGACATCGGCCTCCCCACTGATATTTAACCCGATATTTGATCAGCTTCTGAGTTTCTAAAGTCTAAAAAAAATAAAAATAAAATACTACTTCTTCTTCTTCCTCAAAAACTTCTTTTTTACAGACTTAAAAACTTCTAAAGACGAGGAAAAAATATTGATCCACTAAAATATCCCAATATCTTGCTATGCTGAT
>NW_015150896.1:0-74961 GCF_000732505.1 Cyprinodon variegatus | reverse complement strand
CCATTTCTGACACTTTGAAAAATGATATACTCAAATATATTTTCATATACTGATATCAAATTGATTTTTAAAGACGCGGCATCGATCTATTTTACTAACAAAATCTCACAAGAATTTGCAAAATATCACGAGAGTTTGTAACAGAACGATGAAATTTCACGAGATTCTGAAAGTAAAATAGATCGATACCGCGTTTTTAAAAATCAATTTGATATCAGTATATGAAAGTATATTTGAGTATATTATTTTTCAAAGTGTCAGAAATGGATTACAAAACTGCTATTTTCAATGACTACTTATTTTTGTCAAGCTTTAACATCTGTATCGATATCGGTTATCGGCTACATGAGTTTTAAAATATCAGCATATCGGATATCGGCCAAAATCCCAATATCGTGCATCCCTATTAAAAACAAAACAAAGAAAAAAATTAACAATGAATAGCAAATGAAGGGAGTGGTTATTTTTGTGCTCAATGTGCTAATGAATCAGCTAACGCATGTTTGAAACTGCTAATTCTTATACACACAAGTAAAACAACTTTCAAATATTGGCCAACAATATCGACCAGCCGATGTAACTGTTCGTCTCTAGTGTCTAACCATTTGGTAGTTGCTGCCGCCTGTTTAGTTTACCTCATGACAATTTTGGGAAGTACCACTATCTGCCCCAGGAGATGTGGCTTCTGCAAGTTCTTGATGACTAAAGGCTTCATCTCTGCAGCTCCACAATACACTACATCACAACCACATTCAGTCCTTGACTGGATAACATGACACGAATTGACAGAAAAGTTTTTGTTTTTTTCTAAAGAGATTATCTGGTGAAATGAGACAGAAAACAGATTTCCTGGTGAATTAGTGCATAGAATGAAATGAATGAATCGGTTGGTCAACGTCAAAGATGATAGAATGTGGTGGGAGTGTCATCTTGCTGTTCTAGCTAGTTAGAGGTGATGGAAAGGTGTATATATAGAGAAGAAATTACATTTTTTTCCTCATGTTGAAGTAAAAAAAGATCCTTGGATAATAGGATTAATATAAAAGCATCTTCAGTTGTTATTAGACTTGCACTGGTCAATCGTCAATGCTCAGAAATTGGCCGATTTCGCGTGATCGGCCACAACTGGCAACTGGCAGCCATGATGAAGACAAGCGATTTCAAAAGTGCGTTGCATTTTTGATTAGCTTCTTGGCCTAGGCTAGTTATAGAGGCTAAAAAGTGGAGGATTGAAGGAGCATAGCAGGAGAACAGATAAGTCCACTGGGGAGCAAGAGTGTTGAAGCCAGGTGAGAGGGACTGTGGGTGGCTGTGGGTAGGACAGTGCTACATCGGAGAAGTCTGCCAGGGAGACAGAGCTGGAAGAACCAACTGCTGGCCAAGGCTAGTCTCTAGAGCAGGGGTCGGTAACCCCTGTACTAGAGGCTCTTTAGCACTCCCGCTCTTTAGCCGCAATTTATGAAAATTGATTCTTTAAATTTGTTTATTTTAACATGTTGCGCAGAAAGTCGAACAAATATTCATTATGTTTTCCAATGCCTTAAACATTTGTATAGTAAATAAATTGAAAAAATAAATGTAAACATATATTTCAATGAAAATTTGCATCATAGCCAGAGATCAGTGGTCATAGCCTGCAACACACATTTCAGCGCTGCACGGTGCCAGGCAAACAAAGCGGCGGCTGTGTCTCAGGCAATGGATCCCACTGGGAAAAAAAAGATGATAGCTGATGAGAACAGAGGATTCAAGGAAGAATGGACAAATAATTTGCCTTCATTACCAATGTGAAAGGATTGCTTGCATTTTTGCTTTGTAACAAGAATTTGTCAAATAATAAAAAGAGTAATTTGGAAAGACATTTCCAGGGAAGACATGCTAAATATGCAACCAATCACAAAGTTTGGAGTGAAGGAAAGAATCCGATTGCAGAATTTCTGGTTAAATTAGAGGAGCGCAAAGATAGATTTAAGAAGTGGATTGAGTCTGCAAACTCCAATACTGCTGCTAGTTTTGTTGCAAGCATGAACAACCGTCCACAGATCAAACAGGTAGCGCTCTTATGCAGATATGTGAACTTTCTTCAAATTTTTCCCCAGATCCTCAAAATAAAAATAACACCAAGGAACCCTGGCGACCGAGGATGTGAGATTTTCAGGGTTAGAGAGCTCTGCTCTGATGGATGTCAGTTCCTGCTTGGTTCGTCATGACTTAATCAACTCCTCCCAACAGAAACACGTCCACCATAGAAAGATTCCTTTATCGTTTTTCTATAATTTTATCAATGCAACATAACTTAAGCCACGCTGTGAATTCATGGTTATAATTAAGGCCCCGTCCACACGAAGTCAAAACGAACACGAAACGCTGATATTTTCCAAAACGTTTGTCGTAAAGACGGAGACGTAAAATAAATGTGAGCGTCCACACGAATGCATGAAAACGCTGCAAAATGTATGCCAGGCCTGTAAGTGGCGCTGTGGTGCCAAAGCAAAAATAAGCGACGAAATGTTGGGCATGCGCACTAATATTTATACATGGTTGCCCTGCGGGTCCATTTTCGTGGTTCAGTCAAATTCAGGTGCTGAACTATGTCGTTGATATTGCTCTGTTCTTCCTGGAGATATTCCAGAAGAAGAAGATTCTGTTGTAAGCCCGACAGCAGGGTGAGTAGCATTAGCAGCGACGGCGCCATTGTTGTTGTGATACTGGTCGCGCATGCGTGTTTAGAGGCGACGCTATGACGCATGCGTGTAAAAAAAAAATGCGGTTAGAGCGTAAAGATGGAAACGCGAAAACGGCGTTTCAAAGTCTTCCCACTCTGAAGGCTGAATAAAAAAAAGATCGTTTACAGACCCCCGAAACGCCGGCTTCGTATGGATGAGAGGCTGGTTTGGTGAAAAATGTGTGAGTTTAGGCCAGGGTTCGTCTTCGTGTGGACGGGGCCTAAGACTACGTAGTCCTTTTTTATAGTGGGTTAATACACTTAGATCCCGTGTTGCCATAAGAGGCTCATATAAGATTTTTACATTTTTGCAGCTCCAGACAGTTTTGTTGTTGTCGTTTCATTTGTTTGGTCCAATATGGCTGTTTGAACAGCTTGGGTAGCGGACTCCTGCTCTAGAGGCTAACTGGGGGAGATGGAAGAAGGACAGCGGTAGATCAGATAAGCCTCCTGGGTAGACAGAACCCAGATAGAAGGTGGAAGCTGGTCAGTTTCTGTGCTGTAGGTAGGATGAAGAAACAGTCCTTCCTGGGCTTTTTTTTTTAAAGCCGCCCATAAACCTCTTAAAGAACAGTCCCCACTTCATCCTTTCCCAACATTGTTTTCTCTAGCTTGTTTCCGCAGCCTCCTTCACTGAAACAGTTGTCAATCCACAGTACTTTCTCATCTCTTAATTCCTTTACCTAATAATACAATACAATATAAGACAACAGCATTGAAGAAATTATTAATTTGATGCTGTGATTGGTGTTCGGCTATATCGGGATTGCCAGATATTGATGTTGGTGATAGATAATTCGTGATTGGCTCCCAAAATCCTCATCAGTGCATCTCTGATTTTCATCCTCTCAAAGTTTAGGCCAAAATCTTACTGCTAAGTTTGATTTTTTTTTCTGAAAAATAGGAAATTAGGTAAGAATTGTTCTATAGATGTATAAATGATGTAGAGGAAAACCATAAACGGACTAAGCTGCACTCTCAGTAGTTGGTTCTTTAAAGTATTGGCTTTATAATATGGGATGATAGAAAGTTTTCTTAAGTAAAAAAAATTATTAAAAACCATGCATTGCAAATTTTTGGTTGTGATTTAACAAAACATAAAAAAGCAATGAGAACGCAAAAACTTTGCCAAAGCAAAAACCAACAAACGCATTTGTTCACTGTCCAGCTGCGTCTGATGAAATGACCAGCCTGCCGTGTCATTCACAATCTCTGCGGTAGCGGCTGAGACAGGCAGTACAGCTATTCTATTGAATCCGGATCGAAAAGTCATGAAGCAGGATCTCTGACTCATCAGTTCTGCGACGCTCCGGTTTCACGCCCCATGTGATTTCCAGGCAGCATGTAATCAGCTGGGCAGAAAGGGGGGAGACGGAAAACCACAGCAATACTTTATTAGGGTTTGTCTTTTTATGTTTACCAAGAAATAAAAGTAATAGAAACATTCACAGCCGAGTAATTTCCCAGTCCAGTAAACAAAGGAATTGGACTGAACTAGTGCTTGTAAAATCGCTTACAGAATTACGGGAAAACCTGCAGGTGAGGGATGAAGAGAAGCCACGGGGAGGGCGAGAGAAAGGTGCTCGAGTGGAGGAGGGTGGATGCTGGGATGGTGGATGAGTTTAGAGGAGGGATGCTGAGAGGAGGTAGAGGAGAAGTGGGAGGGAGGGTGCAGGTGTAGTGCTCTGGTTTCCTGGTGGGGGGGTGTTAAATGCGGTGATAGAACACAGACAAGGACACTGCTGATCTCCAATATGCGGCTGCGCAACACTTTGATTACCGCTCTTCCTTGTTTTCCCTTTGCATTCCCCTCAGCCTGTCCCACTAATCAGATCGACTGTTCAATTGAATTTAGATATCAACGCTTTCTCCGGCATCTGAATTTGTGACGTTTAGCAAGGCATGAAATTGGGGAAATACCTCGTGAGATCAGTGTTCAGGGGGTTGTGACTGTAAGTGCAGAATTTCTGTCCCATCAGTCGGATGCTGTCTTCCAATAAAGAGGCGGCGAATGCTGGGATTTGGAGCAGCCTGGGATTTTATTGGCTGGAGCTGTTCGGAGGCAAGTCTTATCTACAGGCTGGTGGGCAGGAAGGGGCTGGCTTTAGGCGCGTGTGTGTGTGTGTCGGCTGGTAGTGTTACAGCCAAATAGTTTGAGTAGACACTCTTTTGCTTCCTGCCCGCCCGCCTGCCTCGCTCGCTTTTGCTCTGCGGCTAAGAAACAGACGCTGAGAGAAAATCCCTGTCTCGGCATGGACCTCTGGCTGCAGCGCTCAGCAGCTCGTGAGGAATGACAACAGCTCACATGGTCGTTAACTCCACTCGCCGGGGCAGAAGGGAGAACCGCACTGGAGCCGACTGCTGCCTCCCCTGTTTGGGACTAAGACAGAAGCACACAGCTGAGCTCCAAGCACGGATAAATTGAGGTGGGAACGACTTGTCATACAGTCAAGGCTTTTTCCTCCCCCCCTTTTTTTTTTAAATAGTTTTTTCTTAGTAGTTTTGCTGCAGTATGCTGCATACCAGTCTGGGTGGGGAGGGACTTGAGGCAATGTTTTATCTGTTTAAGAAAAAGGGTGTGAGACAGAAAACGAGGAAAGAAAAATATAGCAAGAGGAGGGGGGAATGCATCGGAGCTCTGGGAGCTCACCATCTCCACTGCTGTTTACAGGCCCCTAAATGGACTTTCTCTTTTAACTCCTGGGGGGGAAAGGCGTTATCACAGCAGTTGACTTGCCCCTTCCTCACTCCAAATGTCAGGGACTCATTTTCGCCACATGAGATGAAGTTTTTCCAATTGCAAAGCCTCGTCATGCAACCAGTAGAGTTTTTCTTTTTCTTTTTTTCCAAAGTTCGTTGGAAAGATCTCGAACTTCACAGACTTCATTATGGTCTAATTAAGGGTGGTTCTAGATTTCTTGGAAGTCCACCCAGATTTAGTATTCCACTCCAAAACTGGGAGCTGGCGCGGTTAAAGAACTGGACGTTGCAGACTGCGTGGAAAAGGCCAGAGTGGTGTCATGCGCCTGGCTGCAGATCAAGGGGAAGTGGGTGTTTTCTGAAATGGAACAACAGTCCCGGCCCTTCCTGTTGAAAATAGACCGACTAAATCACAGACGTGCGCGCAGCCCCACCTCAAGATTAAATCTCAGCTGAATTTATCTTCAAATCACTTACTCATAACCCAGAGTTGAAGTATTCGCTCTATATCAAGCAAACATACATGTCAGCTGAACTCAAAACTGTTAAGCTAAGTGTGGTATTTAATGTGTTTTTACCATTAATTATCTTGAAAAGCCCTGTTAATCATCATATTTATCTGCGATGCACAATCCATCTCTGGCAGACGACTGCACTATAATTAGATGATGACTTGCCTGAGTCCCTTCGACTTACCAGAGAGCAGACGAGAATGCTTAGGGAAAACAAATCTGTTAAACGAGTGCGGGCGGTCAAGAAAAGCTGGAAGCCTCTCGCCTTTTCTCTATTAAAACGCACATTACTGCTCTGATACAAAAACAGGCCGTCCTATTTCAGGAGATACGGGCTGTCTGGGTCACCCTGGTGAAGCTAAGGCTATTATGATATGGGGCTCACCTTCCTGCTGACTCTGGAAAACGCTCATAGCTTAGACTCTGCTGATCTCCCTCACCCATCATTATACCTAATGGTACTTGATAGAATTGAACAGAACAGGATTCTCAAAGCATCATCGCCTTTGATTAAGCTTAAACTCATTTTCCATTTCTGGTAGGAAATGGAAAACACTGTCTACTTGTTCCTTTCGGTATTTCAAAACGTCCTGCCAGCATAAAATCGTTATAAATGGAAATGCAGCTGCTTCGAAACTCTACTCATGATCTTTGCTGAGCAACTACAAGCGTTTAAGATAAACCACCCTGCACAGATTGCAGACTAAAGGGTGGCACACCGGTTTTTAGAGGTCAGGGCAACAACTTTCACTAAAGACATCCCAGTCTCGCTGACTCTCATTCAATTAAACAGACTGACCAAGATAATGCCTCTGGCAGCTGGCCTTAGTAAGCGTCAGTAATCCACAAAATCTAACGCTGGGATTCTTTTCTTTACATCTCCGTCTAGCCACTTGGGTTCAGGACAGAGTGTTGCTGTCCGGTGTAATTTGCAGAATCTACCTTTACCTCCAGTTCTTTAAGTTTCAGTTGTTTAGGGTTTCATGCAAGGACATTTTAAACCAATCATTCAGATTGAGAGGGATTTCATCTATCGGTTAAGGGTTATAGAAAGCGCCCTCCACAGTGGTGTCCAACAAGCAGACAGAAAAGTAAAGGCACAGTGCAGGCAAAAGAGCAAGGCATGCGCTATAATGTCAAATTACAATTATTTAACCTTGGCAAGGTGTTCAAAGCAGACTTTAAAGCTGTTCCTCCTGTAATCTTTCAGGATACCTGTAGGATCTCACTTCCTCCTCAGTTTTACTACGTTTGTTTTATAAATTCAAACTTTTTTTGTGTTTTAAAATGCGCATTTCACCAAATGAAAACTTTCTGCTTATACTGCATAAAAATACAGCAGATATTAGCAGTATGCCAACAAATGTGCAGTCCTGTTCCTGCATGTGTTTCCTTATCTTACTACCACCGTTATAAAGAAGCCTTTTATCTTCATCCCTCACCATATGCTTGGAATATTTTTCCAGGACTAGAAAATGCCTCAAAGTTGGGAGTTGAGGTGACCCCAAAGAGCTCAGTAGCGAAGGTCTATCTGCTTAGAGTCGCACGATTTTGTGTGAAAAATGCCGCTTATTTTTAATGCTTTTTTTTTTTTTTAAAGGTGTAAAAGTAATAATTTGGTGTTAACAGCCCCTCTTTGCACATCATTTCAAGCTCGTCATTAAACAGACAACAGGCGCCAACGCTTCTTCACATGCTGACAAATTAGGTTAGCTCCATGGCAGACATCTTATGGCTTCTAAAAATAAGAAGGGATTAATTGCTAAAGGTCAGATCTGACATGATTCTTACCTGACTGTCTCTTTCTGCAGCGATTGGTTCACTCCCTTGGGGCACGGAGGAGGAGGGGGGGGGGGGTGATTTGAAATTAGATCCCGCCTTGGAGAGCAAAAGCCCGGGCGTCAGTGTGATCGGGCAAAAAGGAAGCTTCTGATCTCATTTCACATGATCAGCACTAAAGCGGGACAATATGATTAACTAGTTTGAATTTATCGGCTTAAAACTGCTTTGTTTTAAAGAGGAAGCGACTCTTTTTAATCCAGAAAACCCTCTTTCTAGTCCTTCATAAACTCACTTAGCTTACTTTCTATCTGCTGGTGTTTAAGTCTTTTAACAGTGGAGATCTCCTAAAAGTGATGAGCTGATACAAATACTTTAAAATTGTTTTAAAAAATGGGTAAAACTTTTAGTGTCAAGAAATGTAAAATGTTGGGAAGATTTCAAAAACCCTACAACAAGTCTTAGCTTGTTATTTTACTAATTTAAGAAGTAGGCCAATCCACCATTTTCCATACTTTTTCAATACATATAATAGTAAAATAATACTCTTTTAACCACTGCTCTAGCTTTTTACAACCCTCCTCTTTTCTCTCCTCCCCTTCAGCCCACAGTTACCAACAAAACATTTCCAGATGTGCCCAGAAACAAGCTCCCTGCTCAGTAGCTTAGTAATAGATTTCATACTCCCAAGCGAAAGGTCACTTCCTCAGCTTGTTGCTTTATCAATGTCCCCTCGCTCCCTCTAGATGACATTCAGATGCACAGACCAGTGCCTTTGCAGGCCAAGGAAGGAAGGAAGCTTGTTCTGACACAGCCTGCATGAATGTAAACCGACAGGCTGATGTCAATGAGCCGGTCCCTAATATGGACGGAGAGAGTGGCTGGTGAATGTTGTGTGACACTGGACAGCGTCATAATCATGTCTGGCAGTGGCATATGCATCTGTCTCAGTCTCTCCCTGGCTGCTGGATGGTTGCCCAGAGTAGTGCTGTGCTGCACTTTTTCTATTGGTCGTACCGCCATGTGTTTCTCTACAGGCCACGTTAAACCCCAGAGCTTCTTTTCTGTCTCCAACCCGACTATTTGCTCTGGTTTCACATCTTACTACACAAACAGTTCTTCCATTTTCTGGGTTATATGGACTATTTTGGAAAGACTTTAGATGTCCAATGAGCTGGGGAGTTTGGCTTTACTGGCTTTTGAGTCTTTGAAAAATGGAGACGTATTTCCCATAAAGAATAAGATTTTAACATGTCAATAACATTTTTGGACTTATCCATTCTTAGACCTTAATATGGGGTATTAAACATTTTATGTTCTGTTGTAGTTTTTTGAGTTAAAATATTTAATGGAGTTAGAAAAACTTTACCTACCCTAGAGCTTTAGCTATTCACTTTTTACTTTATATTGTGAGTTTAATTTATTTTTGGTTGAAGTTGTTTGCTGAAGGGATGATTGTTTTACAACAAGGAATACAAGACAACATATTCTGCTTAGTGGCGCAGTGGGTAGCACTGCTGCCTTGCAGCAAGATGGTTCTGGGTTTAATTCCCGGCCTAGGGTCTTTCTACATGGCGTTTGCATGTTCTCCCTGAGCATGCATGGGTTCTCTCCGGGTACTCCAGCTTCCTCCCAAGGTCCAAAAACATGACTGTTAGATTAGTTGGCTTCTCTAAATTCTGGCACACATTTCACCAGCACCCCTCGTGACCCGCTTGGGATAAATGTGTCAGAAAATGGATGGATATGTAAAGGGAAAGGAAAAAATAAAAGGAAATTGAAAATAAGCAGAAGGAGGGGGAGGACTTCTTTTGATAATGTTTTAATATTGTTGATAATTAATCCAATGACAGCCGGTTTGTTTTTTGTTGTCATTTTCTTTTCTGCAACATTTTGGTCAGATAGGTTTTTAAAGCTTTAATCTTTAACGTTAAAAGCTTTTTAAGCAAAGCTGGTGTGGTTGAGGATGCAGTCTGGAAGTATTGACGTTCACAGAATTAGTGCCCAACACCTTAAACCAACATCATTGCTCCAGAGACCAGGCTTACATTTGTTGTTCAGACTTGTAAGAGAAAAATGTTCCCATTCTTATTTGAAATACGTTTACTTCCACTTCCTGACCAGACTGAGCTTCAGTCTGTAGTTAACACTGCAGGCAGGCACTTATGAGACTTAAATGATAGACAGCGGAAATGTTAGATGGACAGCAATTTGATGAATACGATTTGATTCTACACCCAGAGAGCGACTGGTAGACCTTAGATCTAAAGGTTTAAGTTGTTTTGTTAAGTCTTTTTTTTTTTTTAGCCAGAGTTGGTCAGTGTTTACCCTCATTCATCATGTCTGACCAACCGTCCTGTCCTACTGAAGTAACACAATCCCACAGCATGATGTTACCACCATTGTATTTTTTATTTTTTTTTACCAAATATGACTTCAAGTTTCTGTGAGGCGGCATTAAAAGTCTAATTCAAACATGTTAATAAACATTTCTAAACCTTTGCTTGACCAGTTTCTTCTCTCTTTTGTTTTTTACGTTTCAGATCAGAGACAGAAAGTGCCTTTTGAGACGACATCCCTACTTGAAGATTTTGTCCGAGGAGCTCCAGATATTTCTCTGCAGCCTCTGTTTGGTTGTCGCTTAGCTTCAAGTCCTGTTTCGTCCCCCGTCAGCTTTCTAGGTGTGAATAAACCCAAGCGAAAGCTGACGCCTTCTCTAAACCGCTGGCCAGATTGCTGAAGCATAAAGGCGCTTCGAATCAAAGAGCTGCAAACTTTGTGTTGTCCTAAAATGTGCCATTGTATCTTAAAATAGGGCCACCTTTTACTCCTCAACACCCACCCTCGGAAAAAAGATATCATCTTTCATAAAAGGGACGTTTTAAGGACAGTGGTGCAGCCTAAACGGGTCGTCTCCAGGCATGCCTGCATCTGCGTCTTCAGAGATCTGCAGATGAGTTTTACTGGTTGCTGATCAATCAGCCTGACTGAGAAAACTCCACAACAAAACAACTGTTCACTCTCATGCTCAGGTCTCAGAGACTTAACCATCAGATTTCCTCTTTTTTTTTTTTTTTTTTTGGTCTGCAAGGACAAAGCACCTTCACCGACCTGAGGCGGGTTATTTTTAGCTACATGTTCCATCGGTTTTAGCTCTTGTGCATTAGATTTTTTTTTTTTTTGCTTTGTTTGTTTGTTTTTTTAATCCACTCCGCTCAGGATAGCTTCCTCCCTAAAGCGGGCAGCTCCTCTCCTTCCCCAGCTCCACAGCCATCAACCCTCGACATGGCTCTAAACATAGCCTCTATACGGGACACAAAATGGCTGACCCTGGAAGTGTGCCGGCAGTTTCAGAGAGGGACGTGTTCGCGCAGTGACGAGGAATGCAAATTCGCCCACCCGCCCAAAAGCTGCCAGGTGGAGAACGGGAGGGTGATTGCCTGTTTTGACTCGTTAAAGGTACGTACTTGTATATAAGTTTAGTTTCTATATTGCAGATCAGCTTGGAAAGGAGCACTGATCGAAAGACATAAACACAACTGACACCTTTATGGTTGGTGCGTGTAGGATGTCTGCTCAAATTAGCATGTGTGTAGGGTCTCCCCCCTGTACTCAGTCAGCAGGCGACTCTGACCTATGAAGCTAAAGGCCAGAGAGGTCTATTGACACCAGCCACCATCCGTAAACACATCTTTATTTTCTTTTTTATAAAAAAATGTATCCAATCTTCACATAACTTGTCTCTTATCTGCGCTCCCAAGCTTACTTTTCATCTTTTTGAGTCCTTCCAGGGCTTCTATTCTCGGATCCATCCCAGCTGTCACATCGTTTACAACCAACAGAAACATTTTAAAAGCAGCAAAGACTTTTTTGGAAAACATCTGAATCTCTTTTTTGTCTTTATTCTTCCCTAGTCTAGAGTATCTTAATGTATTTTAACACCAGATATTTAGATATCGCCTCATTCGAGGTAGGCGCCACATGCTGTACCGAAGAGCATTCTTTTTTTCCCCCTTCTTTGTACTGCAGATGTGACAGTGATAAATAGCCAAAGAAACCAGAGCAGAACACTAGAACAGTGTGGAGTTGTTATCTTGTCTTTTGAAGCTGCAGCCTACACAGTAAAAAAACCACAGATGTTGGAATTTCTGTAGAGGATTTTTGTTGACTTTTACGATGAACCCCAGTAAAGTATTTTGATTCACGTATTGCATATTTTACTATTCAAAATGGGAAAGATCAGCTAAGTTGGGAGATCCATTGATCTTAGCACTAATGAAATGGCTTGAAAAAGCATTTTTTTTCCTTTTTAACCCAATCCTAAATGATTTATGGCGCAACCAGCTGCCTCATGAAGCGACGCTCCTTTTAAATGTGAGCTGTTATGTTGTTGCAGCTTAACAACCCAACATCTGATTTGTCATTGCACCGAGCAGATCTTACATGTGCCCTGTGGACAAGACATCCACACTGTGAAGGACAGAGAAGCTTTATTTTTTTTTTTTAAGGGAATGATTAGGATCCTAACATCCCTCCTTGAGAAATGGCAGCTCTGCCTGAAGGTTTTTAATATCCCTTTTTCCTTCTCATGCCTTTGCGATATATACCGGAGAATATTTGATGCATTTACTGATCTGATTTGCTAGATTTTTTAACTTGCCTCATTTATCATAAAAAAAAAAACATCCTTCTCTTTTGTTCTGTTTCATTTTGCAAACCGGATCCTCTTTTATTTTACCTCCAATTTGTCCCCTCAGTCACCAAGAGTCTCCTCCTGACAGCAGAGAGAGTGAAATCTTTATTAGGCATTAGCAAATGCGTCTCTCTCCACGCAGGGACTGATTTTCACCCCATTACGCCCGTATCATCTTCCCAGGTCTTCTCATCTGATAGTGTTATGGTGGTGGGGCTGTGTGCCGCCAGCCGTAACTTGGCCACAGGCCTCCTTTAAGAGACAAGGAATGAAAGGTAACTCAAGAAAGTAGCAGACTAAGAGGTGTTACTCTTGTCCTCCAGCTACAGGAAAGCACGCCAAGTGAATGAAGCACTTGTTGTTTTCAGGCTAATTTACTGCAAACTCTCCGGTGACCACAATGGATCTTTGTTTACCACTCCTACTGCTTTTTCTCCACCCAAAGTTAGCCAAAAGTGCAGGAATTATCTCCTCATATAGGTGTGTTTGGATAGAGATCCTCTAAAATGGCAATTTAGACCTTTACTTTGCATTGTACGTTCGGTTGCTTTGCATGTGCAGAAAGATACAGACCTGCACTATTCGCTTTTATGCAAACCTGATCTATAAAGTTTATGGTCGTTAGTGACAGTTCTCTCATTTTTTTTCCTACTGGATATATGGGGGGGCTTAAGAAAAAAAAAACAAAAAAAAAAAACGCCACTCCTGTGCTGCATTTGTCACTTTTTAAAAATAGCTTAACGTAGAAGTGTTAGGGTGGTGTAACCGTTTAGCCAGGTCTCTTAAATTCCCCAGTCCACCATTAAAACCCACTGTGCTTTCATTTTTATCCATTATATATTTAGCAGTGGGAGTATTTTTGGAGGTTGACACACATTTGAGCCGTTAGAAGCAGTAAAATTGCATGCAAATCCAACACGTCTAGACACAGGTGCCAGGGTCCCTAATAAAACAGGGCATTGAAACGAGGTATAGCAATGCACTGCTGTTTAAGAGAATTACACGCACTTTATTTCCATTCTGTCAAGTTATAACCGCAACCTTATGAGTTTTAAGGGGTTTCACGCAAAGTAGGGTATCCTTTGCTAAAATGTAGAAAGTTTGGAAGGAGAACATTCATGTTAGAAGCAGCCTAGAAGCTCGTGGTTAATCTGGAGAAGCTTCAGAGATCCAGAAATTGGATTAGGAAATCTGTTCAGCTATTTTTTCATTTAAAATAAAAAAAGAAAATGGAGGAAAGCTAATGCCACAAACAGCAAACCCCTTATAAGGAAACACGATGGAGGCAGCATCATGCTGCAGCGGGGACGGTGAAGCTTGTCAGTGCCGATGAGAAGATTGATTGATCCATTACTATGAAAAGGATTTCATATGCGTTGAATCTCTTTCCGAGAATTATCGGACGAAATTCAGGAGCTTTGGGTGGAGTCGGCCAAACTTCCTCACGACTTAGGTAATCATACCCGCACTGCACCGTGGCTGATGTGAGTGAACACATTGATTTTAATGATATGGATTTCTTGCAGCTGGACTACAGTTGCGCAGCGTTCAGTATCTTTGCAGCCATAGGGGTTTTGAAGGATTTGACGCTTGAATTGAGCCCAAACTTCTAGGAGGAAGCTGACTCTAAACATGCAACCAGATCTGCAATACAACGGTTTTGATCAAAGCGGGTTTATTTATTGGAATGAATTTTTACCACAGTAGATCTTTAAGCGATTTAAATGATTTTTCAAAGACGTGATTCACCCTTTCTACTTTGCAAAGAGGAACACTATAAGAAAGTCACTATAGACATACAGCTTCTAGAGATGTGCAAAAACCAGCCTACCTTTGTGGTTAAAGTTTGTGGTTCTTACATGAAAAAATAGCAAAGCACTGCTGCTCATTCAAACAATTCAAATGTGTACATTTTTCTTTTGGTCCCTCAGAAAAAAGCCAAAAAATCCTGCAGGGATATTTTATGACAGCTCTTTCCTTTAGGCTTCTGGGTACTTGTTGCGCGGTGACCATGGAAACCGTGTCAGAGTGATAGCTGTGGGCAGAGTGGAAGTGGGGGCTGCAGGAAATGAGACAGAATGCCTACCTTAATGGAATAAATGCAATCACGCCGGTCATGCGGTGATGTCACGTTGACTGTGCTGCAGACGTTAGCCTTTTGTTGACGCTTATCTCCCCCTCTCCTCTAGTTCCTCCATTTTTTGCCATTAGAGATAATTCATTGCTCCATTTTATTTAATAATATTTAATGAATCATTTTAACTGCTTTTTATATTTAAAAGAAACATTTGATTTTTGATAATGTCTGAAAATATTTGTAGCAGCTTAAAAATTTGTAGCTCAGACGCCTGATTATCTATTTTCTTTTGCCACCACACTCTACCAGGTTACTGCTTCATTTGTTTTATTTACACTAGATGATCTGTGAAGTCCCCGTGAAATACAGATGCTTAAATAGAGACATGTTACTTCAAACAGTGAAGGGTTTCTGGTGGTTTAATATTTCTAAATCACTTGTCAAAAGCTGCTTATTTAAACCCTACCTGCCCACAAACTGCTGATGGGAAACCAGATAAACTTGTCCAGACAGAAGTCATATTGGAAACCCTGAAGCTAATCGGTGCCAACCTTCTATTTGAACTAGAAGTCCACTTCCCCTCCTCTGTTACCTCTTTAGCCCCCTTATATCTGCATGTTTTTGGACCTTTTTTTATGCTCCGTTGAACGTAAACTTTATGCCCATAGCCTTGCCCCCAACCCCCCTCTTCTCCACTCCTGTTTTAAAAAGATGGGCTCGCCTGCATTCCTCTATGTAATCCTCTCCAAGCGGGCCACGCCCTGGGCAGAGCAAACATGTGGAGGGGAATGTATGCAGCGCAGCGATCGCTGGCGTTCCCTTCTGGGGTCAACGAAGCCCCGGCTGGATCCTGATGCGAGGCTGCAGAGGACTGGGTCTGCTTTGATGAAAACCCCTGTCAGAGCCAAACTGCTGCTGCTATTCAAACAATCCTCCTGCGGCCACATGCATGTACACTTGGTTTGTTTCTGCTGCCGACAAACTAGATTTGATCTGGATGATCGCACCCTTTCCACTTGACAGTTTAAATCTCATTGTCGGATCAGTTTTACCAGACATCACGTTATGGATGCACTGAAATTATGTGAAAAGGTTAAGTGTTTTTAACTTTTTCCTGTCAGAAGTACCATCTGGATTTACCCTGGATAATTAACTTCACATTTATTTTTTTTGAGTCTTTGAAGTTTTCCCCTCAATGAATCTCATATACCGGAAAACTTAAAGTGAACCTCATATGCGATAAAGAGTTTTTACATGCAGAGTGATTCATTTTAATTACTTTTTTTTATGTTGAGGAATAAATAATTAATAAAAAATAACATAAACCAAAACTAAAGAAAATAAATTAAATAAATCAACTATGACCAGAATGTCAGAGAAGTATGAATTACCCAGAAAGATTAAACTATATCTATTCTGCATATTGTTCTAGGAAGAGACACCCCAATACACTTTAAAGTCATTCATTTTTTTTATCAGTTGGTCCTTTTTTCTCCAGTAGGTAAATCATTAAAGTTTTTATATAGGTAAAAAAAAAAGAAAAGTAAAAGCAGAGATGTTATTTGTTTTTATATTCTCCTTTAACAGCCTTAGCATCTCAACAACTGAAAGTTTGCACCAGATTTGGGTATAAGGTTTAGTCTGGTGTGCAGAATATGAATGTACAGCACTATATGTATTCTTAACATATTGCAGCCTTTGTAACAGTAAAATAATATTAATTGTAATTGCACATGTCTAATAAACACACACAGTTTTATCAATAGATAAGAACTGTTTATCTGCTCATCTGATCCGGGGGTCCTTTTACTTTGTTTTTTTTTAAATGATTCGATGATTGATCTGAACTTTTTCATTTTGTGATGTAAAAGTATCCATTCTTCAACTATTTTTTTTTTAATTCAGAGTAATCAATTTGACATTTTTATTTATTTATCCAGTTTTATCTAGATGCCAAAAGTTTCCTTTTTTTCCACACTGCTGAATCAAAAGCCAGCTTCTTCACTTCTTTTCCTGATTTTAATTAAAACTGTGAAACTGCTAGTTTGGGCTTTCCATAGTGTCATAAAGAATCTGGAAAATTATGAAATCTCAAATTGGAAAGTTCTTAGGAATTCTGCACAAGTGTATTACGTGGCTTTCTTCCACGAAACGATTTGGTTTTCTACATTCTTCACCCTGTGATCTGCCTCGAGCACAATGAAAAGATGGAGAGCTGAAAAACTGCCCATCTGCTGTACCAATGTCTCACCTGGTCTAAGTCCACCCACTACCTCTGAGTCATACTCATTTTCCATCACTCTCTGCTGCCCACAGTGCCGATAAAGTGCTCGATTCTCTGCTTATCCCCCCCCTCCCTCCCTCGGTGTGTAAAGCAGCAGCTTAAATCAGTCCTGCAGAATCAATTCTTTCCTCACATTTGATTTCAAAGCCAGCTGGACTTGAACTGCCTTAGCGCTGCAGTAGCTGTTGCTGCTGCTAGCTCCTCTGCAGCAAAGCTAAGTGCAGATCTATTGCAAGTCAGTCAGGAGGCTTGCTGTGCTCTTGACCTTTAGCGGTGGTCTCATTAATTATTGATGCTTCTTTTTGATCATCACTTAGAGACAGACTCTGGTTTTCTGAGAGAGGCATTTATTTGTAGCCTATGCGGTATTGTCTCATCTTACATCCTTCCAAATCACTCAGAAAGTCAGTGGTGGCATGCTAAAGTGTGCAATGTTGTTAGCCACAATATGTTAGCCACATTGCTAATATATGAATAGATATGCTGTTTGGTTGTTAGGGAACAATGACATATTTTTTTTAAATTCCTCTAGCCTTTAATTATTTTAAGAAATGATCGAACTCACAGCTAAACAGTTTTTGTACAGACATTTTCATCTTGAAAACTCACCAATGCCGTTGCACTTGCTAACCTTGGGAGCTACAAACTGTTAGGCAGACAGGTCTCAGCTGTCTCCCAGGAGGCCAGCCTTCATAATGAGACAGAGATCTTCTTAATTGGCCTCATTTAATGAGGCAACAAAAAATGAAGAAATCTTTAGGGGACCTGCAGAACAATGGGTTTCTGGCACTTTCCTCGTCTGACTGTCGGTCTGTGTCATAAACCGGGTCTGCTGCGACTTCCCGCCGGTCCCCTGTTTGAGAACATGTTTCCTGAGATTAATAAAACCTTCTTATTGTTGCCCTAATATATTTGTCTCTCAATCCATCTTGACCTGATGAAACTGAAGTGTGCCTGTTCATGTTTAATGATCAAGCCTCAGGAGCTTTTGGTTTAATAAAGTGTTTTTCAATATATGATATTGGCAGTCAATGAGCCAAAGTTATACTCTAATGGGCGATCAGTGATAAGCAGAAGTCTAAATGTTTTTGTGAAAAATGATCGACTGATTCCAGATTCATTATTGTTGCCATTGTTCAAATCCACTGCTGTGGAATGAGCACAAAAACACATACAAAAAAAAAACAAAACAAAGAATAATAACAAAGTATTTATTGCACATAACATGTTGTGTCTTTTCTGTTTGTTTTTTCCTGAAGAAAAAGATCAGAATTTCCAGCCGGCTCTTCTTCCTCACCTCCTAAAGTTTTGGTCCATTCATTAACTGTAATTTTTTCTGTAGATTAAAAATTAATATTTAAATTTATTGTTTAGACTAGAAAAGCTCTCTGAGAACACAGCCCTTCATCAAGCAGGAGATTTTGCCTCAAATGGCCAAATCTTGCATATGATCTGGTTCATTATGAAATTTTAAAGAATTGTTCATCGGCATTAAGCACACCTCTGGTAAGAATAACCTTAAAATCCCTACATTAATTGATAAGTAAGGGGCAGCATCTGTCTGCAGCCTCTGGTGTCTGCTCTGCTCTCACCTTCCTCAGTTGCTCTGTTGTCTTTGATCAGCAGATGAAGACTTCAAGTGAGGCATGGCTCTTCTCTCTTGTGTTTTCGTATGTTTTGTCTAGGGGTGTAAATCACACCCACCATGGCGATTCGATTCAGTATCAATTTACTGACCCAACGATTCGATTCTTTTCGGTACTCAAGAATACACCACGATACGATTCGATTTGATTAATTGTTTAATAATTTTTTTACCTTACTGGCTAGACAATGTTTCATATTTGAAATAAATCAATGAAAGCTGCAATATCGTTATGCATTTTATTTGAGAAGCAACAGCAAATAACAGAAGTAGCTAAAGTTGTACTCCACCTACTGTAGGCCTATGAAAACTTCATTCACTGAAAAATAATAATGCCTCTGTGTTAAAGATTCTAAAAGGCCTTGCATCAAAAAATACTGCAATGAGTGCATAACTACATTAGCAGATTAAGTAACAAAAATAGGCCTATACAACATTCACTGGAGAATAACAATACTCAACAAAATCTGTGTAATGAGTGCAAAGGTGCACTAGCAGCAAATGGTAACAAAAAAATAGGCCTGTACTTTATTCACTATATAATGACAATACTCCACAAAATCTGAGCAACAAGTGCATAAGTGCACTAGCAGATTAAGTAACAAAAATAAGAACCTGAAATACTTCCACACAAATAACTTGAACCCGCAAGTGGTGTGTTAAGTCATTTTCTTTTTCCTCCGCCACGTCTGCCTACTTCTTCTTTCACCTCCGCTATCTCCGCCATGTCTGTCTTGCCTACTGTTAACGAGTGTGTGTGTGCAAGCGGAAAGAGGGTAGTGGCTAAAGGAAGCAAAGTAGGAGGGCAAAATAGGTTTAGCGCCACCGCAGCACAGGAGTCAGAATTACATCCAGAAGCAAATGGATAATATATAGACCAGAGGAGGAGGAAAAAAAATGAATCGATAGTCTTGGGGATGTGTCGATGCATTGGATCATCGGCTATTGGATTGATGCATCGATACAAAATGATTATTATTTACACCCCTAGTTCTGTCCCAGGCTTTTTTGAGTCTGATGTCAATAATTTCTGCTGCTACCCTCTGGTTTACGGGGACTGCTTTGATTCAGTTAAACTTTCAGAGTTAGCAAAACTATTATCTTTATCTAAGCCTTCAACTTGTATGTTAGATCCAGTTCCAACCAACTTATATAGGGAAGTATTCCCTCTTATTTCCACCAACATTTTATAAGTAATTAACACACCCCTGTTACAAGGATATGTACCTCAGGCTTTTAAAACTGTCTCTTGACCCAGATGACTTTGTCAATTATAGACCTAGTATATCTAATCTTCCTTTCTTATCTAAAATCCTTGAGAAAGTAGTTGCCAAACAAGTGTGTAACCGCTTACACCATAATGAGCTTTTTGAGCTGGTGAAAGCCACTAATGATATTCTCATAGCTTCAGATAATGGACTTGTATCATTTTGATGCTGCGTTTGATACAGTCATTCATAATGTTCTTTTAGAAAGACTTGAATATTTTGTAGGGTTTAGGTTTCTATGACTCCAGATGAAGCTAACCCATGGGGGATTGGCGACCTAGTGTTTAGGGCATAGAGTTTGGAATCCTGAGGTCCTGAGTTCCAGCCCCACTCCCACAGACTGCCACTCTGGGTCCCTGAGCAAGACCCTTGACCCCACAGTGCTTCCCGGGCACCGCACAAGGGCAGCCCACTGCTCCCCAAGGGGATTGGTTATATGCACAGAATTCCTTTAGTTGCTCTGTATTTGACAATAAAGTTGAATTCTATTCTATTCTATTACGTAGATTACTGGCGTGTCTTGAAGACATGAAAACCTGGATGACTTAACTTTCTGCTTCTGAATGCAGACAAAACAGACGTTATTCTTGTCTTTAGACCAGAGTCTTTGAAAAAGAGGCTGATTAGTCAGTCGTTCAATTTGCATGGCATTAAATTGATCTCAGATAATAAAGTAAAAAACCTTGCTGTTATTTTTTTTTTTTTATCAGGTTCTGTCATGTAAATTCTGTATAAAAGAGATTTCTGAAATTTTCTTTTAGTCATCTCGGGAATATTGCAAAAAATGTGTAATATCCTGTTCAAGGTTGATGCTGATTAACTAGTCCATGCATTTATTACTTCAAGGCTGGACTATTATAATTCATTTCTATCAGGAAGCCCACAAACTGTAGTTTAAAAGCCTTCAGCTGATCCAAAGTGCTGCAGCCAACATTCCTAACTATCCTAACTTCTCTTCATTGGCTTCCTGTTAAATCTAGAATATAATTTAAAATACTGTTTCTTGCATATAAAACCTTAAATGCTCAAACACTATCTTGCATCAGGGATCTGATTGTATCTTGTATTCTGAACAGAGCACTTTGCTCTCAATCTGCAGGTTTATTCCTGGAATTTCTAAAAGTAGAATGGGAGGCAGATCTTTAGTTATCAGGCTCCTCTCCTGTGGAACCAGCTACCAGTTTTAGAGTGTCCCAGGTTATCCTGAGCTATCTCTATAGTAATGCTGCTATAATCTTAGACTGCTGGAGGACATAGGGACCACTTTTCATCATTTTGCTTTATTCAGTCTTTAGTCTCAGATTCTGCAGTATTTGTTTGTTCAATTTGTGACTTTATGCTTTCTCTGCTTTTTATTATTTTAGTAGCTTTGTCTGATTTGTTCCTGTTTGGCTGTGACTCCTGGAGAGAACATCTTTCCTGTAAAGGGGCCACCTGTGGAGCTGGATGAAACTTACTTTTTGTATCTGGGTCTGCTAGAGGTTTTATCCTGTTAAAAGGGAGTTTTCTTCTTCACTGTTGCTAAATTCATGCTTGTGTTAGGGAGTGTTGTTTAGTCAATGAGTTGATTCAATCAAAACTTTGAACCAGACCAACTGTATGATCTGGTTGAATTGTAAAGTGCCTTGAGGTGACATATGTTATGAACTTGCGCTATAGTAATAATCTGAATTAAATTGATGTATTCGTTAGCTAATTAGCAAAATCATCTCTCAGTGAAGCTGATAATTTTACTGACAAACTGTAAACTTTTTAAAAACTTTTTTGTCAAGGCGGCTTTACCCGACGAACATTTCTAAATGGTCGATCTGTGGTAGCAAAGCTATGATTTGGACTTTGTCTTTTTCTGTCCTGAGGGCAAACAGTTCAGTACTGGTTCTCTTCTTAAGCCCTCATATGCAGGTCATTGATTGCTTTCACCAGCTGGAGGTGTATCACAGAGCTGCAAATTATAGCAAATCTAAATTATTATTGCAATTTTTGTCTAGTTACTCGTCCTCATACTCATTATCAGCTTAGTGATATTTAAGAAGGATGGAGGAATGAGACCACCACCAGTTTAACTGTGCTCCAGTTTCTTGTTGGATGATTGCAATACCTTGTGCTCTAATACAAGAAAATTACTTATTTCTATGCATTTAAATTTTATGGCATTGCTTTTACTAAGGTTGTTGCACGATATTGTGTGTACAATTGATTAAATCACAGGGAGGTATTCAGAATTCAAAAATACTTTTTCTGTAGCTGTAATTAGATTTTAAAAGACTCTCCATGTTGAGTTTGTAGGGTTGGCAAGAAGGCTCGGGGTTTCCTGCAAGGGTTAATTTAGGGTTAGACAGTAACGACCTGTCTTAGCTGCAGCGTATCATATGCAACACACTCCTCCCTCTTTCCACCACTTGACATGGTGACCATACCACCAAGGTCAGCCTCAGGCCAGTGCTAGCTCGTGTTTGTGTGAGTGGAGAGGGAGGTTTGTGGTGTCTAAAGTTCACGGCTGAAAGTGAGAGGGCCGGTTTAACACCCAACAGATGCCTGCACTGGTGACCCACTGTGACAGGTGGGGGGCACTAATTGGGAGAGGACAGCATGGTTTCCTAAGGTATTAACATTAAAACTTTAAGCAAGGAGGAGCACTTGTGCAACTTCCTCTTCTTTGGTTTTCTCAATCAAACGACGGGTTGTTTTCATAATTTTCCTTTGGGATTAGAGTCTCTGCTAACAGGAGTATGCAGAGGTCCCAGAGGCCTCATCACCACAGCCGACAAACAATACGCCCATCTAGGAAGCGCTGGGGGTTGTTCCCCTTTGGTTTCATAGATTAACATCAAATGGTCTAAACATTTATCTGGTGTTTTCCTCTTTGCAGATATGTTCTTCTTTTATTTTTGCATACTTGATGTTTCAGATCATCAGACATATTTTTATGTCGCACATTTGCTGTAAGTTTACCGGCACATGAAGCAACAAGTGCAGGTAGCAAAACGCCTTCCTTTTTCTCTCGTCACTCTGCAGATTGTTCCTCCCTTACAGTCTTGGATATCATCAGAGGTTTTTTGCTTGGGGGGGTGGGTAGAAACATGAGGGGTCTTGCCTTGGACCTCTCCCAGGATTATGTTGCCCAATCTCTCTGATTTTATTATAGAATCCTGAACATTGACCTTAAAAGAGGAGAGTGAGACCTTCAGTCCTTTCAGTGTTCTTTGTTCCTCTGTGACCTGCTAGTTGCTGTTTCATGTGCTTACTCAGCTTATCGTCGTATGAGGATAAAACGCTGATATAAAACATTTAAGTGAGACAGAAGAAGCAGTCGGTATGTTTTCCAGCTTCTTCCATCTCTGCTTGGATTTTTTTATAAAATACAGTTGATAAGCAGCTCTCTATAGTTGATAAGCAGAGTTTTAAAGTAAACGTTAGAGCAGTTATAAATTCTTACATTAGTAGCTGGAATCTTAAATACTTTTTTTGTCAGAAACCGAAGCTTTAATCGCAAACCATGAGTGTAAGCAGCCATGCAACATTTCTGCTCCTATCTGCTGAGTGTGTTAGAAAGAGGCTTTGATGAATAGATCTGCTCGCTCCCTTCCATCTCATTATCCTCTTTTATCTGTTGTATGGATTTACACATCTCCTCCACACGTCGGACGTGCTGTCGATACTGTCAGCCAGGACTCAAGGTGTAACCCAGACCTCTTAATTTATACGTTTTCCTAAATTAGTTGGCTGGATGTACAGATTGCTACGGATAAGTTTTCAGCTTCGTTCGTTAAATGAGAACGTGTTTGTAAATGTAAAAAAACGAGAAAACTGAAGGTCTTTCTGCTGCTTCTTCTTGAGGGAGGGGGACATGCGGCACAGTTCTCTCCAAAGTGGGCCATCAACATCATCTAACCTATTTTTATGAACTCTTTCACCAGTGCGGCTAGTTGACATCGCCTGTTAAGATGTAGGACTCTGTGCGGAGCATCGTGTTCTCGATGTGAGGGAACAGCGGCCTGTTAAAAGCGTGTTCATGCTTCTGTCTTGGAGATGAGGATTGAAGGGGGGTCTTAGGGGAGCTTTACTGTGTTTTATTTCTAGTTTTAAAGGTGTTCACTTGCTAGGAGGCAAGATTGCTTTCTATTTAGCCTTCATATGGGGCCAAATATGTTCCCACTGCGAGTGGAGGCCTATAAAAAGTAAAATGAGCTAATATAACCCTTAAAACTCTTGAAAAATCAAAATATGTATTTAAAAAATCATATAGTGAGCATTGAAGACACTTAATTTAAGAGTTTTTTAGATGTCTGTACAGAGTGCTGTGCTGTGGGTCCATCACCTGCCTGCTTCCCCACTGCTTTCCCTCTATGCGCTGCATTGATGCCTCCCTGTATGCGCAGATTAAATGAGCTCTAGAGGGTTGGTTTCATGTCTCAGCAGGTCACAGATGATCAGATTAACCAAAGCAGGGCCCAGCGTCCGGCTGGATTAGAAGGCGCCTCGCAGCGGGGGCCACCGCTGCCGCAGTTCTTATGACCGCTCTTCTGGAGCAGGAGGAAAATTCTGTTGGTTTTAGTTTCCATATGTGTTTATTAGACATATTGGATGTTTAGATTCTTAAATATAAACCTTTTACATGTGGAATAATTGGTTAATATCATCAGCATCATCTCTGTACAGGCTGGTTTTCCCTCTTTGAAGTATCACTTGGAATTCAATAAGAGCCTGACCTGCGTTAGCTGATCACAAGCTCCGAGCGCCAGAGCTGCATGATGATAACACAGACATGTGATCTTCAGCTGATGTACACCCCCTCTGCTGCTATTCTAAAAAAAAATCACCACACACTTGCTGGGAAAACAATGTGAACAAAGAGGCAGCTGATGAAACGGTGAAATGGTGTCCACTGAAAGGAGTTTCCGATGCTTAACACGACTGATCTGCAAAAAAAAGAAGGGATAAGTGATATTCAAGCATTTTAGGACAAACGAGAAAGGAGCAACATGCTTTATCACGCCTCAATCTCACCCCTTCTGTCTCCTTATTTTTTTTTTTCTTAATCCCTGGGTAATCTGAGGCGTGTCAGCAGCAGTGCCACTCCTTCATCTGTGGGATTACAGCGGGTGAAACAAAGACACTTAATTACTGCTGATGCAACGTCTTCTGCATCTGTGTGAAAGGACACTGGCTGGTGTCGTTTTCGCTGTGTGTAGTTTCGTCAGGAGGCAGATATACCTGTGCAAAAACGTAATTAAAGCTGAAATGAGCCTAATGCTGGGCTTTTACAGCTGTTTTTTTCTTTTACATTTAAATGACTAGCGCTTACCCAGTGCTCAACATTGATCTTTGATCTCCATTACCAGTTGAAATGTAAGCAAAAAGCTTTTGGGCTATCGTTTCAAAATGGATTTTCCCTGTTTCCTGCTGTCCCGCTCTGAACAGTCCCATTAGTTCAAAGCAATCCATTAGAGCCCGGCGAAAAAACAAAACAAGATCCTCAAGAGGAAGCTTTCTCTGTCTTGGAGGATGAAGGAGACCCCTGTCCATGTGCAACCAGCGCCTTGCCGCTTAAACTGGGCTTTTTTTTCTCCCCCGCTCTTCTGAGCACCTGAGTTGGCGTGCCTTCGCTTCAAAGGTGAGCCGTTACAGGGCGTCCCAAAAACAGTGGTTAGTGTCCGAGAAGGAGGGTTAAGTTTAAGATCAATGCCTGTTTGTTTTCAGGGAAATTTAAGGAGAAAAATAAAATGTGCAGAATATCTAGCACAGGGGTTGAAATAAATGTCCATCCATCCTTTCTATTTGTTTAACCTTTAAAAATTGGCTTAAAGGACTCTTGGAATTAGAAGAGTATGAACGACATGAAGGAGCTCTTCATGGATTAGAAGGAGGCTAATACCTGGAATGAAACATGAGGTGAGAGGAAAAAGGTCAAGAAAAATCCAGCCGTAGTTGTTTTACATATGGAGTAATCTAAAAGGAAGTCACCAACACCTGGAAGTTATCTCCTCTGTCTGTGCAACCAGAAGCGCTCCCATTTGGATATTTATAGCCGCAAACACAAAACGTCTGTTAGCAGAACATCAAGCATAAAACAGCAGCGTGAAGCAGTTTTTTTGTGTGCTATTTTTTAACATCACAGCTGACCTGCGGGGTAGAACATAAACGGCACACTGCGGAGACGGGGGGGGGGACTAAAGTAGGCTGAGGAGACAAGAGATGCGAGAAGATTCAGAGAGGGGAGGAATACAGGAGCTCGTTGGGCTATGCTGGAAGGAGATTACACATTTCAAAGGTTTCATGTCAGAGAGATTTGTGTCAGCTCCTGGCAGAGGCCTTCCTCTCGCACATAGAGGCGACTTTATGTGTATCCAGCAGACCGGATAAAGCCAAGGAGTTACTCTGAGTCATGCAGCCACCTGAAAACCAGACGTTTGGGCTTATTTATGTCTCCCTTTGGGGAATATAATGTATGTTTTGGTGCTGAGGTTCTCCTCCTTTCAGAAAACATTCCTCTGTCTCGTCCCTGTTTCGTCTCTGGGTGGGACCCCATTGATATTACCAGACAGACAACCATTGATCATGTCACTAATGCTCAGATGACAAAGACATGCAAAGCTTAACGCATTGCTACTTACCAAGGAAAATGCATATCTGTTTAGGACTGCTGCTTATTTATTAATTTCCACTGAAAGCACAGCGGCGCAGTACGAAGGCGTTCCCCGTCACATTTACGAGGACTTTTACAGCTCCTCAGTCAGCGGCAGCCTATAGCCAGGCCTCCTTTTTTTTTTCTGTCTCCAGCAGACCTTAAAATAAAGCATCCATTGAGGGGGGAAAATGCAAATGTTACAGTGGTGAAGGGAGAGGCCCACAACTGAAGCGCTATTCTTCGGAGCAGGTGGAAGACTGGATCTCTGTCTGTGCCACCCACAGACACACAACAGCCATCACTCTGACCATTCACAAGGACCGATAAAGGAGATAGCGGGGAGGAGGCGACATAGAAAAGGGTCTTCTAGCTACCAATCGAGATATTGGTATGTTCCACCTCTGCATCAGGCTTCCTTTAATGCAGCTGTGTAGATGTTGAGTAATCCCGCTGTACGATGAACAGACGGACGGAGAATTGAACCGAAACTAAGGCTCTAAACTAAGCACTCCTCAGTTACCGCTGAGTCAGAACACGGTTGCCTGGACGTGTTTATTTATACCTAAATATTCTGAAATGGGGGAAAACATAACTGAGCAGGTGCTGCAGTTTGGCGGCGTTTGCGTCCCGCATCACACGAAACAGACAATCAGTGGCAGCATTATGCTTTTATTCAGCAGGGGAAGGAATGCTGGTCACAGTTCGAGGATAGATGGGTGGAATATGGTCCATAAAAATAATGTTATTTAATCTAAGCCTTGTTTGTTATATTTTCTGTGCCCCCATTGCTAAAATCTAAATGGCTGCTATAATCGACAACATTATTTTAAAAATAACGCTGGATTAAACCGACTGATGTCAGTTTCCGCCAGAACGAACAGATGAAAAAGGCGCTCAAGTGTGTAAGTTGGGTGTGATATTTGTCTAAATTGAAGAGAAGTGATTTACTTTCTACATGATAAATGAGCTAAATGTTGTGATTTCTAAACGAGCAGCTTTCCCTGCCTGTAAACACCTGATCATTTATCTCTGATCACTCCCTCCTTGACGGCTGTTTCTCCTTGCGATGCAAGGGGGTGATTATCCAATCTAAATCACAGCAGTCATTAACCCATCCCAAAGCATGGATCACTGCTTTCATACACATGGGAGAAACCGTGATGTCTTGGATAATAAGCAGCCGTGTGAGCGACCTTCGGTGAAAGGTGTAATTTCACCTCGCAGCTACGACTTCCCTCAAGGCAGGTGTGTGAAGCACCAAGGTTCTCCTTTCTACTGCACACCATGAATGCATTCTGGTGGTCTTTGCTTTGGTTGTACATGGGATGAATTTCGTCAGCAGTCATGAATGCTGTTGTCATTGGGTTAGCGTGCTGCTCAACATCTAGAGCGATGCAGCGCTTCCTGACCACAAACCTCAGGATCTTTTATACAACTCTCTAGTTTCATAGCATTTTTTTTGTTTTGTTTTTTCCTATCTGGACTATACTTTCTTATGCTTGATTTTATTCAGATATGTTATATGAAGTTGAAGTTTAAATTAAATTTAACCCATTGATCAAAAAATGGGCTTCACAACTTCACCATGTCACTTCACAACCTCTATCATACATAATTAATAGATCTTTTTTTTTTGTAATTCTGAAAGATGGAAACATTACAATAAAACCCCAAATTTACAAAACACAACAATAGTTTCGGATAAATTGAAGCTAGATTGAGAATGTAGGAGGGTTTGGATTTGTGACTCACAGTTTGTAAAGTTTACACTTATTTTTTAAATCATAAAAGTTAGAAAAAATCTACAATTAAATTACAGTTACCTCTTTTTTTATTTCTCTGCAACGCAGTTACAATGCACAAATACTTAAATGATTCAAAATTATTGTATTTCCATTATGGAAAACTCCAAAATCTTGCTAAAAACTACCTTAGATTTCCATAGATCATTTATTGAAATTTACTTTAAGAGATATAATTATATATTTTTGTGCTGCATCAATAAATTTAGTCCTTTATCAGTTATGTTATGTAGAATTGCTATGATATCTATAATATTCAGTAATAAACATGACATGGTGATGGAGAAAATACCTTTATAGCAAGGCCATTTTTACTGATCTGGATAAGATAAGACTTTCAATTCACTCGTCACATCGGCTCAATAGCCACTTATTTAACAGGATTATTGCATAGAGTATTAAATAGGTATTTATTAAATAGATACTTTAGATATTTATCATTGCTGACTCATATTCAACCTAAACTTTTGTTTATTTTGATTTTTTTTTGTTTATTTGTTGTTTACTTTTAGATATATTTCATTTTTTTTATGTATTATTGCATGTATTTATTTATTTTATGTGTCCAGGTGAAGCACTCCAGGGCCAAAAAGAATTACTATTGTAGAACCGATGAAGCGTTCCATCCTGGAATCATAAAACTCATTTTTAGGCTTTTCTACATACTTTGACGAAGGGCTCCTACAGCAGTGGAGGACACTTTATCTTTATTATATAGCAAAAAGTTTCTTTAAATATAAAATTAGTCACGCCCCGTGGAAACCAGCAATGAAACAGCAGCTGTTGGTTTATTAATTAGGCCGTTTTAAATGTTGATGAATACAAAAATAGGTTATTGTGGCAATAGGCTTTTCTACAAAACAAAGCATCTACAACAGATATTATAATAATACATAAATAGGCCTTTATTTATAACAATAGGATGCTTTACAGGAGTTTTTTTAATTAGTAATGAGCATTGAGGATTTTCGTCTTGATTAGCATTCATTAAGCCTATGTAGCACGCTGCACTTTCTCTCCCTTATAATGGTTTAAAAAGCCAACAAAAAATGTTTGACGTGTAAATTAAGTATTTAGAATATTGTTTATATTCTTTAACATTTCATTTAATTATTTCATCTAAGAAGGAATAAATGCAGAGGGATAATATGATCGTTAACGAGTTAAAAACGTTATAAATCATATAAATGGGAAGCTTTTAGCATGTTTTCTTTATTAAAATAATGAATTATTGGTAAGGTAAGCGAGAAGTCTGAGTGCTTTTATCTTTATGGTAATTTAACAGCAACAAGTTGATTGTCTTGTGTCTGATTGTCTGTATAGGAGTTTACCTTTTTCTGTTTTTGTAATCTTTCACCTGACGAGATCCAAGGTGGATAAAATAAATCACGGCGAAGATCACGTTTATTAGCTTTTCTCTGTTCAGCAGTTTTCTTAATATTAACACATCTGAGGCTATACTGTTTATTAATTCCTTGGGGTGAGACAAAGGAAAAGAGGAACTATAGAAATTTATGGTGTGGAGGTAGACGACAAATAGAGCCACGTTCGATACGCTAACGTGAGACAGTTTTCCTGTACAGGGTCTGCACTTAGTGAGGCATCATATGAGCGATTTGAAGCACTCTCTCCAGTCTCTTCAACCGCAATTTACTTTATCACTCTAAATGGGGAATAACGACGCTCAATTTCATGAAGCATCTCTCTCTTTCTCTGACAGAAATGAACAGAACACGGGTCAAAGAACGGAGCGATGGTTCCACAATAACTCCACCTGGATCACAAAGTTTATCGCCAGGGTCTTTGGTTTGTTTTGATCTCTGCAGGGTGCAATGGTGATACTGCGCCTCCGGTCTGGGACCATGTCCAGATTGCAGCTTCAGCACCAGCTCCCTTTTCTCACACCCTCCCACACGGTTTCTCCTGCACACTTACACCAGCCCACGCAATTCTTTCTGCTGCCCACTGATGCACAAGGCCGCCATATCTTTTGATGGTGCAGAGCATAGGGCAGTGAATATTTTTTTTTTGCTTATGGTTGCTGGGCTAAATGGATTACTTCATTTCTCTGTTTTAAAGTAGTCTGAGCAGACTTTCCGTGTGCGTTTCTGCCCATGACGGTATGTGCGTGTTTGCGTGTCGGCGATGCTTGCTGTGACTGAGTGATTTAGTATGCATGTGTGGGAAGGTGTGATTCTGATGCATGAAGGTGCGAGTCTCTCCTCAGTCCTTGCGCCGGGTTGTGGAGGTCATTCCTTTCCACTCGAAGGCTCTGATAATTTCACCTCATGATCATTTCAGCAAAACCCATGGATCACACAGGAGGAGTTTCCTTTCAAATTCCCTTTTAGTTCAGATCATTTAAGGGGAAAAAATACTGCAACCAAAAGTGTTTGATGATTCTTTAATATCATTCCAGTTGCACCTGATAGACAGTTTTTTATTACTTCTTTCCTGGATGAGACTTATAAAATATCAGCTGTTTACACTGTGAAGCAGGATTATACCGCGAGCCGTGCTTGATTAAAAGCATTTCTCTGTTTGTCTGCCCACGTATCCTAGAAGAAGAACAAAGCTCTCGAACAGGTTGAGCATCAACACCAAATCCCCGATGCAGCCCTTTGAGCTATCAAATGTGAACTGAAATAATCTATATTATTGTTTTTTTCATTTTATCAAAACCCCATGGGATGTGTGTCCATAATTCTGGTAGGAACCACTTGTATTTCATTATAACCTTAATTACTAATAGCTAACTGTTTGGATTTAGAGATAAATATGTCAGTTTGCTTCAACTTGGCTGCTTTTTGATAAATGCAAATCTCTAATTAATACTTTTTTTCTAATGGTTACAATTAAATGCAGCCTTTGTAAATCCATCAGACTTGCAGTGCCATGAAACAATGACACTTTCTTCCCATTTTAAAACCTTTCATGTATCTATTATAACCTTTATGTCTAGAAACTATGACTATGGAGACACAGGTAGCTCTATGGATCTTCCAAAGAGGATATTAATATTTTTGGTCATGATTGAACTGAGCAGACTACTAAAAGCAATGAAGGTTATAAAGTTACTTATTTTAAAGTTGTTTTTTTTTTTTTTTTGTTCCGTATCTCTGTATTAGCATCTCTGTAACAGAACACAGACCTATTGAAAGGAACCACTTTTCCCAAATCTTGAGTAATTCTCATTCTTCGATTGAAGAATATTAATTTAATGCCTTTTTTTTAAGGTTTGAAGTATTATTTTTATATTTTTTTTACTTAAAAACAATATTTTAAAATGCAAACCACAGCTTTTTATTTTAAAAATTAAAATAAATGATCTTATAATGAAAAAAAAAAAAATAGTTTCTTATGTTTTTTGGGGTGCTGAATACATCTGATTTAGCTGGACCAATGGCATAAATAGACAATTAAAGTAGATGAAACGTGTTTGGTTCAAACTTTATGCATTTGTTTGCATGGCCTAGTCAAAGTCCAGGCCTAAGTCCTATTATAATCAATGCTATACATTTAATCTGAATCATCATTTGCTAAGATGTATGAGCTTAAATTTCAGCCTCTAAATGTACATATTTCCATATACTTTAAAGTACCAATTCTGGCGCAAACCCCCTGAAAAAAAATAATTCCGGCATAGTACTATAAATTTGTGATGTCTAATGTGTGATGTGAAACCTTCATGACTTGAAACGGCATCGTGTCTCAGGCACACGAGTAATTATACTCAGCCATTACCCATCCGAGCCTTGACACTGGGCAGGCCTGTCATATTCCCTCATAAGAGGAAATTAGAGGGATTGCGATGAGAGGGGATGTTGCTAATTGGGACACGGTGCTGAGGCTGGCTTGTGTCATGGAGTTAAGAGGTATTTAGAAAGAGCAGCAGACCTGCTCACGCTACACTGATTCTAATTTATCTCCGGTTCCCTCTGCCCTCCCTTGCATTAGCTCAGACCTGCCATGTCATGCCTGCCATGTCATGCCCTCTTCCTCTCTATCTTCTGTCTAATCCATACCAGTCCCCTCTACAGATTCTACTTCCAGTTTTCTTTCCATCTTCGTTCACTCTTGTCGTTCTTTCATTCCTGCCTTTAGCTCCCAATGGTGGATCATTGTGTTATCCATTAGCCTCTGGTTTGACAGACTAATTGTCTTTGTCCACTGGGGTTTCAGTCAGGCTGACCCTCTGAGTCCTACATTTCCAAGAGAGAGCTGCAGAGTTTCAGATCTGATTGGGATTCTGTCATTTGACATTTACAGAACATACTGGTCAGCAGCGTAGCCGAAGCAAATGTATACTGTCCTTTTAACTGTTTAACCCAGAGTAAAGAAAAAACATCCACATGAACCTTTGTTGTTTATTGCCGTTCTGATTTTCTTTTCTGCCCCTCGCTGTGCAGCATGATGAAAGGGTGAACAAAACCAGGCAGAGATAACAAGCCGGCAAATCAAAAGCTGTTTTTATATTTTAAAAAAAAGGAAAAAAAGTGTGTCTGTGTAGAGGAACCAGAAGCTTTCATTCCGCAGGATCGGCACAAAGTTGCCCCCTCTGATCTTTTCTACGCTCCCGTATGAATATTTATGCTACCTTTTTTCGAGTCCTCCATCAACTTTTGCTTTCTTCTTGTTCTCAGGGGCGTTGCACGCGAGAGAACTGCAAATACCTCCACCCGCCCGCTCACCTGAAGACTCAGCTGGAGATCAACGGACGGAACAACCTGATCCAGCAGAAGACCGCCGCTGCCATGTTGGCTCAACAGATGCAGTTCATGATCCCCGGAACCACCATGCAGCCTGTGGTCAGTGCTGGTTCTCAGCGAAGCTCCCAACTTTGCTGTCGGGGGGAGAAATTAAGATAAACACGCGTATTATTGTTGCTTTTATTGCTCCTCTGCAAACCTCAGGAGCTTTTTCCGCCAGTCAGTGGCGGTCTCTACCAGGTGTGAATGTGTATCCAACTAAAACAGAACCTGCTTACTCAGCTAAACCTTTCCAGAAACAGAGGTTTTAAAAAAGGAAACTAATTTCTCACTTTCCACTCTTGCCGAATCCTCTTTATAAACATATTCCTCTCTTTTACCCCAGCTGTTTGTCTAGTTATCAGTTTCCTTACCCTCTCTCCCACCTATCTTCATCACCGCTCTTTATAGCTGCTCAAAAAGAATGAACTCTTTACTTTTTTAGATCACTTTATTAAATACCACTAAGAATAAGCTAAAAGACTAAAAATTGTTACAAAACTCTCTGGCATATGGAATAATTTGTAGCTTGATTTGATTGTATCCAGTGAAGCAGAGAGGTTTAAATATCATATTCCAGCTGTATTACTTGTGTCCTTTCTCCCCATGATGGAGTTTTCTCTATCTTCAACAGACGTTTCCAGTCAGTCAGGGCCTGGGATCCAGCGCCGGTTTAAGCTACACACCTTATCTGACCCCGATGTCCCACGGCATGGGCCTGGTTCCCACAGACATTCTGCCCAGCGCGCCCGTCATCGTCCCCGGCAGCCCGCCCGTCTCTGTGACGGCCGGTTCCTCCTCCAACCAGAAGCTTCTGCGTGCCGACAAGCTGGAGGTGACCTAACCAAAGTGCCGTAGCTCTTTTGAATAATATTTATGCTGCAAAAAAACAAGAGCGAATGCTCAGATTTCTGTTGATTAGGATTGGAAAGAATCAGTGTTAATTTTTTTTATGTTGCTTCCCTCCACTGTTCTTCAGCATAAGTCTCTTAAAACAACATGACTTCCTTTACAGCCGTGATGTGAAAATGAGTTATGATAAATCACTGTGATCCAAAGTGGAATTAACTCGAGACAAAGGGGTAGTCGCTAGACAGCCGCAGCCAAACTGAGCCGTTTCAAACAACTCTGAATGTCTCCATCTGCCCTCTTGGCAAACAACTCTCGAGAATAACTGTGGGATTGTGAAAGAATCCACGAGGAGGAAGGGGAGGGGTTGGATTTTTTTTTTTTTTCTGCACCATATTTATCAAGATAAACAGTAATCTACCTAAGACCTGAAGGTGATGCGTGGGCGTGTGCCTGTATGTGTTTTTCTGCAGGAGTGCCATCACTTAGCAACTGAATGAAGCTGGTTTTAATTAAGCTGTATCCCTCTGAGACACGTACACACTCCTACACACACACAAAAAAGAGCCAACATGCACGTTCACGTGCGTGCAACTTTTGCACAAACATGTAGGCGTGATTTGTTATGAACGTTCGTATATAATGTTCCAGCTTTGGAAAGGAAAAAAAAGATATTTCATATTTTTTTTCGCCTGACGCCTTGTTTGTTTCCCACCTTCTCCTCCAGGTCTGCCGCGAATTCCAACGGGGCAACTGCGCCCGCGGCGAGACGGACTGCCGCTTCGCTCACCCGAGCGACAGCCCCATGATCGACACCAGCGACAACACGGTCACCGTGTGCATGGACTACATCAAGAGCCGCTGCTCCCGCGAGAAGTGCAAGTACTTTCACCCCCCGGCCCACCTGCAGGCTAAAATTAAGGCCGCCCAGCACCAGGCCAACCAGACGGCTGTGGCTGCCCAAGCTGCGGCCACAGCTGCAGCCATGGTAAGATCACCACACCACCATCAGGGCTCCTTTTATAACTCTATCTGGATAATAACCCTCTATGTTTACAGCTTTTTGTGACAAACACTATCAAATGTTTATTTTCTGTTTATTCTGGGGACTTCTGGAAGTTTTTTACTATTTAATCTTCACTTAGAAAAACTTCAAACACCTCTCGCTTACAGCATCACGCAATGTGGAGCCCTGCTTTATTACTGCACTAAACGTCCTCTGTTGATTTATTCCAGCACACTCTAGAGCACAATTCACCAACAATAGTCATTCCAAAGAGAGGCGCTTGTATACAACAAACAGGGTTTAGTGAGACCTAAACAGATCAGCGTTGACGCCGCAAGAACAATCTGTTATTATTTCACTGCAGCCTTCTTTTATTTTCCAATGCCCTTGGTTCATCCAGAGACAATGCGTCGGCTCAACCCCCTCCAACCCTCTTTACTGCTCTCAGTGATAAGTGCAGTTCTCTGCAGATCACTTGCAAATTGAATCAGGGATGGATGTAGCATGACGGGGTGGGAGTTTCACCCTCCTTTAGGTTGAGTCATCCCCACCGACGGGGGGAAAAGGTAGACAAGGATGTTAAAAAATATTTTAAAAAAACAACTCTGCATACAGTTCTGGCTGTTTCCCCAGAGGCATGGAGTGGCTTCCTCTGATTGGTCCTTTGGCTACTGCACTTGCACACCTTGCACTGCCCCAGTGTGCTGACTGACTCCCTTTTCTTTTCCTCCATGGCATGGGCATGCTTTACAACCTTTGCACATACTGTACCTCTCACTGGCTGGCTCCATTGCTGCTTGCTGTCCCTCTCTTTCCTTTATGAACCCACGGTGTGGATGATGAGGCAGGTTGGCTGGATTTGTTCCCACGCAGTGTTATACAGCCTTGCAAAAGTTTTCAGACCCCTTAAACGTTTTCCTATTATGTTACATCAGTTTGTCTCGTTTTATGTGGTTAGCCAACGCTAACTAGAGCACAGTTTTGTCGTGCATTTGTATTTCATTTCATTTTCTATTATCTAACTTGATCAAATCTGAGGAAACCAGTTCCCTTAGTCCATCTGTGTGCTATTTAATCCCAGTTTAAACCAAGCTGTTAGGGCTTTAAGGTTTGTTGGAGAAGATAAATAAACAAACGGCATTATAAAGACCAAACAACACAACAGACAAGTCAGGGATGAAGTTGAGATGTTTAAAGTAGGGTTAAGTTATAGTATAGTATACAGTCTCCTCAGCGAAGCATGTTAGTGGCAGCATTGTGCTGTGGGGATACTGTAGGCTGGAATTAATAGACCGACGATTTCAGAGCTTTTGAATTGGTTTGAGTCACGAGTTAGAATGGTCTAGTCAAAGTCCTGGTTATGTATTCCAGTTCCAGAGTAGAGCAGGGAGGCTGAATAAAAAATTAATTGCTCAGTTATTAGTGTGAAAGTAAAGGGTTAAAACTGCGAATCAATTTTCCTTCCGCTTCTCAGCAATAAAATACACTGAAAGTTTTTTTGTTTTTTTTTGAAACAGCTCTGAATACTTTTTAAAGACTCTGCGATTCTCCAAAATAAACACACCGATTCTTTTAGTATCATAATTTAGTCTTGTGTGGCTTGTGTTTCGGCTGCTTCATCGTTATAGCATGCAACCCTCATACAGTTTATCGTCTTTATTACCCGATTCCCAAGCTCCCTTTAGAGTTTCCAGTCTGTGCTAAAGGTGAAGAGGGTTAAGCTAAGGACAACAAGTTGTTTAGTCAGCACCTTTAATCCAATTGTCTTTGAGCTTGCAGCCTAAGCTGCAGCACTTTTATTGAAGCAGATCCATAAAAAAAAAAATCTGTGCAGATGCGGCACTAAAAATAGGATAAAAAAAATCCCACAGCGATCAGTAGATAAGATTACATCGTCCGACGCGGATGCAGTAAGTTGTTTAACCAGTGCCACGCTGTGTTGTTTTTGCCATGCTGTGATCTTCTACCTCATTACAAGTCAAATGCAGCCATCTTTGCCTGTCATCTCACTTTAATAGAGCCATCTTTCATTTGAACTAACCAGTGTTTTGAGGCCTGTTAACACTGCAGCCCATCAGCAATGCATTGTTGCTAATAGCAGGATACCTATGCAAGCGCAGAATGAGAAAATCCACATACATCAAGCAAGAGGCTTGTGCATGGACCATCGTATTCATGTCTTATTTTTTATTTATTTTTTTCCTGCCCCGGCATTCGCTTGGATTAGGAAAATAAAAATCTTTTAGTTAGCATAGTGCAAGTTAGATTTTTGGACTTTTTTTTTTTCTTTTTTAACGTAAGATTTGGAATAAACAGAGCTCCACATTCTGTTGTGAAACTCCAACTTGTGCTCCTTACGGTTTACTTTAACCGTTCGCCAGACAGCACTACAGAGATGGGTTTGATGCTTATTTCAAATATCCCCACTTAGAAACCTTTTTTTTTGTGTGTGTGTTTCGGCTGCTAGTTATTCTGAAGGTTTTCTTTTAACCTGAAACACTCAGACACTTTTCTATCAGTTAGTTCATAAAGGTCACATATTCACTGATTGTAATCAGCTTTGTTAATCCGATGTATTTCCAGTTCCAGAATAGCTCTCCAAAATTATCTGATACTTCTTGGACAATTGCTTTTTAACCAAAGGTTAATATAGCAGCTTTTTTTTTTGCTTTTGTACTAATTATAATAGTAGCTATGTTTCTTTAAAGTTAAACAAAACAAACCTTTTTTTGTTTATGTGCATGCCTATTGTTTTGTATGTGGTATACTGGCATTCAGATTATTTTTGTTTTTGTTTTTTTTCCTTCTCACCTATCCACAATGCAATGCTGTCCCCCATGATGCACCTCTGCTTGCTGTTACCTGTATGTTAATACGCTTGAATCCCATTGGCCCACTGCCATCATGTGCTCGCTGCCTGCTAATTAAAGACTCAGTCGACTGCCAAAGCAATGAAGCGACCCCTCGAGGCAACTGTAGACCTGGTACTTGGACCTTTCACCTTTTGCTTTGCATGTAGCTTCTTTAATTGTACTTGTAGCCACTCGCAGAATTTAATTTGGCTCTTCTGTTGTTGTGAAACCCTGTAAAAGACACTTTTACTGTGTAGACGTTAATCATTTATGATCACCTGTGGATTTTCTAGATTGTGTTTTGCAGTAATGAACGTAAAGCTAAAATAATTCCAGCTACCCTGCTACTTTCTTTAATGTGTTTCCATTTCTTGCTTTTTTTACTTGCATAGAGAGAAAAGAATTAACACTTTACAATAACACTGCTGTTGATTTGAGTGAGGCTGAAGTCTCAAAGTCTGTGCTTCTGTTTGTGTGTGGCAAGGCGTTCCCCCACGGTGTCCTCCAGCCCCTACCAAAGAGACCAGCACTTGAGAAGAGCAACGGAGCGAGCTCTCTGTTCAACCCCAGTGTTTTGCACTACCAGCAGGCGCTGGCCAACGCGCAGCTCCAGCAGCCTGCTTTCTTTCCCACAGGTAAGATCTTTCACTTCATGCATATGGGACACAGCTGCAGACAGATGCACGGTTAGGAATGCGTAGATCTTAGCAACGATGGCTGCAATGGAAGTCTGTTTGCTGCTGTTAAGGGGAACTCTGGTTTATCTCCTGTAAGGAAATGCCTTAGACCAGAGAATCCCCCCAAAAAGTTTGCATTTTTACTGCTTAAATTTTTCTAGTTTTCTCAAATATTTTAATATTTTAAAAATATGCTAATTTCACCCCCACACAGACACCATAGACAATAAAGACAAGCAGAAACAGGCTTTAGATTGATCTCAGACTTAATACCGTCCCTCTCAGAATTTTTTTTTTGTTACAACCACAAACCTGTAGAAGTTGTATCCGGATTTTATGTGCCAGACCAACACAAACTGGTGATTGATTGTATAATAGAAGAAGAATAAAACACTGTTTACCAAAAAAGGATTCTGCTTTAAATTATATACACAGCTTACCACCTCCAGAAGGTTGGCTTAATAAAAAACAGGGAAAATCTGTGTAATTATTTATGATCGGAGATGGGAACATCTTTGCACAAATCAGAGCAAAGATGTTAAAGAAGGTGCTCTGGTGTGATGTGACCAGAATTCGATTCTTTACCCGATAAAATTCCAAATGTGTTTCAATTCAACCTTGATGATCTTTCTGTTAGTAGCAGCATATCGTTAAGGCGATGCAGGGACAGCATCAGGATCCCACTTTACTAGAAGATAGAAGCTAAATGCAGGAAAAAAATCAAAGACATGCATGGAGGTTAACCTCCCAGTGTGCAGACAGGGCTGAAATAGTTTAGATCCATTTGATAGAATGTCCTAGTCAAAGCCCAAATCTCTCCCTTTAAAGAAATTCTACCTTCCGATAATCCTCATCATCCAATCCGACTGTAGCTTTAGCCGCTTGGCAAAAACAATGTCTTTTTTTTATTAATAATGAGACATTTTGAAAGGAAGTTTTACTCTCAGACCCATTTAGAGTTATTACAAAGCTGTTTTTTATTCATTTCATAAATTCCTGATAAAAATATGTTGGATTTTCAAACTAAAGCAGAACTTCTCTAAAGGGTTTGAATACTTTTGGAAAGCAGTATGGCTGAGCTTACTCCAGCTGTAGCAGCCACATTGAATCATCTTTTTTTTTATTATTATTATTTTAATAACAAATCTTTAAGCTTTATGAAGGGTTTAAAAAAAGTCTATGGCTAAGTGAAGAAAGTGTAGAAAAGTTTTCCACTTATCTCAATTAATCTTAAACAATATAGAAAACTAAACCCACAAGAGATTTTTATCTTGATTTTTTCCCATCACCTCTTCGATTTGTGTTTCTTCCCCTTATTTAAAACAAAATGTACATCTCTATATTTCATTGAAATAATATCCTCCCCTCAGTTTTTATAAAGCAGTTCTGCAAATTCATTTTCCAGCAGAAATATAAAGTTGAACTTAAAGTCAGACTTGTTAAAGTCAGAGACTGGATGTTTGCCTTAGCTGCAGCTCCTCCCACTAATGCAGATCTCTGGAAATAGAATGCCTCCGCTTGCTTTTTTTTTTGGCTTTCATTATTAGTTGGCATCACCGCGGTAACTGTGGCATCTGAGCTGACTGATGCTTTTTGTTTTTGTCTTGTCTAACTTTGTTGTTCTCCTCCTCCTCAATTAACCCATCTCTTCCCTCCTCTCTCTCTCTCTCTCCCTCCCCTCTGTGTCTCACTCCTTCTATCTGTCCTATTCTGTTTAAACACAACAGGGTCAGTGTTGTGCATGACCCCTGCTAGCAGTCTTGGTAGGTCCTGATTTTGCTCTCTCTCTTTCTCTCTTTCTCTCTCTCTCTAACACACACAAACACACAAGCTTAAGGCTGATGTAGAGGGAAATGGTGTCTGCAGCTCTTACAGGTCAGACAAAATATCCTCACTACCCTGTGCCACCCCTTAAGGTGGTGCTAACACGGTTACAGATATATTTTTTCTCATCAAACTTTTAATTTCCTTGCCCTCAAACGTTTTATTTGCACTGTGCATCACCTAAAGGAGTCGCAGCTTAAAGCTCTTATTTCCCTACTGACCGACTCTGTTGCTAATGACTGTTTTGTTTATGATTAAAGTGCTGATCAAATGTGTTTCCTAAGCTCTAATATAGCCTCTGCTGTGCTGTGTTAACCAGGAAATTTAAATCAGTTTCCCAGAGAAGTTATACACATAACCTGAACCCTAATGAGATGATTGTTAAAACCAAAGTTATGGCGCCTTGCAGAAGTATTCACGCCTCTAGAACTTAAACCACAATTTTGTCACGTTGCAGCTACAAAGAAAAACCTCAAGGTTTTGCCATTTGGAAGCAGAAAGGAAAAATAAATAGTTTTATCAAACTTGTTTTGAAAGAAAGAAATGAAGATGTGGCTTTGATCAACCTTTTCTGGAGTTTTTTGGGGATTTATTTATGAGATTTGCACATTTGGTCACTAAATATGTGCAGATTCTTCGTGATCTTAGCCAAATTGTATCTAACTGGTTGTTTCCAGGATAGCTATGCATCTATCCCCTAACTGGCCTTTTCCTGGGTTATTTATTTGACTTTTGGAATCCTGAAAGTGTGATATCTTATTTTATTATGACACTTTTCCACAAAGCTCAGATATTACTCATCAAAAATATGAAATTCTCCTCCTTGTTGCTGCAATGTAACAAATGGGAAAAGGTTTAAGAGATCTGGATATTATTTGCTAGGCACCAGCTATAAATAACTACTTTTACCATGTTTTAACAAGTTCCCTAGAATTGCATGTGCTCTGGCATTGGCTGTGAGGCGTCATCCTGCTGCTCAGTGGGTCGGTCCAACTCTTTTTAAAAGGAGCATCACAACACGCGTCTCGTATCAACTTCTCTGGGAAAGACCTAAAACTGATTTGCCGTATAAATTTCCTAAACCTGTGATTGTAATCAGCTTCTCTCCTCTTGTTTTATTTTTTTTCCTCCCATGCTGTCCTTTTCTTCCTCTCTTTCTATCTGTCCTCCTCGCTTTGCATTGTGAATGGTTGCATGCCATCTGCCGGCGTTACCCTAACGATGGCTCGCTGGCTCTCTCCCTCTCTCACCACATCCACCAACATCGACAAAACGCTGCCGTCGACACACGCTCCACGACTGTTACCATGGTTGCCATAACGCTCCACCTACCTGTTCATTGCTCCCCCCTCCCTCCTCCCCCTTTCCTTCCTTCTCCTCAAAAAAAAAAAACAAAGTCCCAATGATGTACAGTGCTACGCCTGCTACTGTCTCTGCAGCAACAACTCCTGCCACAAGTGTCCCCTACGCAGCAACAGCACCAGCCAATCAGGTTTGCTCCTTTTAAAGCTTTCTTTCATCAGTCCCTGGAGCTCTGAATAAGTACTGCCTCCTAATAGTTGTGCTGAAACAACCTGCAGCTTAACCATACTCCAATCATCCATGTGGCTGCACACAGCTAGTGTCTGTTTTCCACCCAATTTGAAGCGAAACCAGTGTCTCGTATTCCCATTAAAATCCGCAAGGCACTTCTTCAGAGCTCCTACATTTGCGAGTAGTACTTGTGTTATGTTGCACCACTTCCTGTTATTTTTGTTTTGTTTTGCATGTTCTTGTCATTTGTTTTCTACTCTTCTTGTCTTAAAAATAATAAAGCCTCTCCATCTGCAGCAGGGGACATCATCTGCACCGCAAACACGCATCCGAGCAGAAGGCTTGCATTTAATCTACAGTTGAAAACCAGATATTTTCAGAACAAAACAGTTTATTTTTGCATCAAATTAAAGCATTTTCAGTTTTAGTTTGCTTAGTTTTGCTAAACGTGTGCTGAATGCTAAAGTAAAGGAGGTTTATTTATTTTATGCACATTTATTCTCTCATTATTATACTGAGGCACTGATCAGAGCTTTTCCATAACTTTATTATCTGTTTACAATTCTGCTCCATTTGTCGTCTATTTAGTGAAGTGCACCAGTCTCTTCTGCAGCAAAACCTATGATGCTGCACTGCAAAAACAATCCAGAAATAAGTAGAAACGTCTTAAATTAAGTGTAATTACCTTTAATTTGAGTTGGTAAATAAGATGATCTGCCAATGGAATGAGCATTTTTACTCTTAAAATAAGATAATTAGATAATATGCACTTGAAATAAGACAATGCATTTGTTTTTGTTTTTCTTATTTTAAATGTAAATTGTCTTGTTTCACTAGCAAAGTGTGTCACTTACCTCCTCAATTCAAGAACAAATGCACTTAATTTAAGAAAAATTGACTTATCTAGATTGGGAAATTTTCCAGGGTGCTACTGTTGTGCTGCACAGTTGGATTATAGTTCTTACATTTGAAAGCTTCCCCAATGTTGCACTATTAATTTTTGCAAACAGATTTTATTTTGGTTCCTTGAGATGTTTACAAACATTAAACTGTAATTTGATGTCAAACAGTGAGAGAAAAATCACTGTTTGTCAATATTTGGTTTGAGTCGTATACCCGTTTCCTCGTCTTTTGCTTTTTTTCATCGATGTGGAATTAAAAGTAAGGGATAAATCAAATGGGAAAAATAGTTCCAGGATACGTTTGTTAGGGTCAGACAGGAAAAGCAATCAGAGCTGTCTATAAACGGCCTCCCAATGATTCTCCTGTTGCCGAGCGTCGGAAGGAGGGACAGGTTCGACTGCCAGGCTGAAACACGTGTGGCCCATTTTTAACCTGGAAATTTCAGGACGGCGGCGGCGCTCTGGCCTCTCTCTTTCTCTCTCTTGCAGCTGGCAGTCATTTACTGCTGGATCTGTGCAGAGGTGCTCTGAGGACACGCAGAAAACGTGCTCCACATGTTAATGCGAACCTCTCTTTTTTTTTTTTTTTAGTTTTTTCCCCCCTTGACATTCAGAAAACGTTCCCCGTCTTATACCAATATATGACGACGATCTTTTAACGATCTTTCAAAAGATGCAGGTATCCGGTGTGATGAGAACAGATTAGACTAACCTTTTGGGTCAAAAACAAACCAAAACAGAAATTATTCATCCCATCTCCATCCCCGTTAATCACAATCCGATGTCGTATTGCCCCTCACAGACCAGCAGAGCGCCACTTCCTGTGAGTCACCGTCTCTTCCTGTAATTGGCATGCAGCAGCAGTAGCAGCAGGAAGCAGAGCCACTCTTAAAAGATGCATGTGGGACAAGGAGCTGGAGAAAAGGGTGACGTCAGCCTTCGCTGTCTGCCTCCCTTATTTATTTTTCTTCCTCCTCCTCTCCCACCCAGCAGTACGGAGGCACATCATCACCATCATCCTCATTATCAGCTGTGCTGCATACAGTCCACGCCTTGTTTTACTCCTCTTGTCCCAGTCATGAGGTTTTATCAAATACAGAGGGTTTTTCTTTCTTAATGACAGCACATGTTGCATTGGTCAGTGTTTTCACTTGCTTGCATCTGATTTAAATCAGTTTTTAAAATCTTGGCAGTTTCTTATTCAGGCCTTTAAATATAAGCAAGACAAAAAAAGATTATTTTTAAAAAAATGCACTTGAAGAGGGATATAACTAATGCATACCCCTAAGATTGTGGCAGACAGAGCGAAAGGTTCAGCGTCTGGTCAACTCACGACCCCCAAAACCATCAAAGTGACTCGACATGAAGGAGCCAATCACATCACTCCATGTCTGAGGCATAATATTAACCATGTGCTGCCTTTGCCTTGTCCCTGGTAACATCCCTTCTGCTGCAGGAGTCTTTCAGCACTGCAGCCCCCTCTAGTGGCAGACTAGATTTACTTTGATGCATAGATTCAGCAACATATCCGGATGGTTTTATGATTCTTAACTAAATCATCTTCTGTGTGGAACCTCCTTTTTGCGGCCGGTATCGCTGCTCTGAATTCCTGCCCCATTTTACGTGAATTCTCCTTCGGCCTGGGCTGCAGAGGGCTACCATCACACTGGGTGTTGTTTTTTGTGTTCTGTGTGAAGGGATCAGCGGCTTCTGTCCTGCTGGCTGTATGCTAACTGTTAACTGGAACCATGCAGGGCTTTGTTCTGCATTGGCTCTCTGCCTGGGGCAACCAACAGGGTGGCAGCCTGCAGCTCCTCCACCTCTACCAGTTTCTGTCACCTGATTATTGTCCATCTTTCTATTTTTGTTCTTGTTGCATATGGGTTTTTATCTCTTAAATCGAGTTTAAATGAAGGGTGACCAGGAAATTAAATATATATGTCGATCTAAGATATAGTGGTCCCAGAGATTTTTCATATTTAACCATACCCTTTACAAAAGAATATATATTTTTACTTTTTTCTTTATTGAAACAAACTACAATCTGAAAAGTGTGGCACATTTTACTCTCATAGCCCAGATTAAAGAGAACAAAGTTCACCGGTCAGCCTGGAGGAAACAATTATTAGTTAAAATTATTAGTGATGAATCTATTATTGAAATATTCATCAACTAATTTAGTAATCAATTAAACGTTAATTGGAGTGTAGAGACTCTAAAACATGCCTTTAGCTGACAGAGCGACCCACTTAGAGGAGTCATTATATCAAAATTGTAAAAAAGTATATGAGCATTTTGCATTTAAGATGAAACAAATAATTTTCGTCTGTCAATACTCTCTATCCAAAACTCCTTAAGTGAAAAGGTTTTAGTTTCACCTAGTTTGATTTTGTAAAAAAAAAAAAAAAATTCTTGAAGGAACCTTTTGATATTATTATGCGATTAATCTCAAAAAATGATCGACATATTCATCCATTTACAAAATAATCGTTAGTTGCAGCCCTACTGGAGGAGCAGTAGAGACTCCTGCAGTGGGACATGGTGGTGGCAGCACCATGCTGTGGGAATGCTTTGCTTTAGCAGGGGTAGGAAAGCATGTAAGTAGTAAAAGTTGAGAATGAAATGAGGATAACTCTTAAAGCAGCATAGTTACTTTATAAGCATATATGAAAAAAGAACAAAATCCATTTCATTATAAGATAGGTTTATGTGCAGGAAGCGTTCATCCTGATGGGGTTAATAGAATTCCAGCACTCTGGGAGATGAGTCGACATAAACAGAGCTAACAGAGCCCAGCTGTCCTGCAATGCTTTGCTTTAAAGCGATAATAATTAAATAAACCGATCTACAACAACTCTAGATCTAGTAAATTTTCCCCTGAACCTCCTATCAGAACATTTAGGGAAAAAAAGAAATGTTCCTCCTACCAAATACAAAACAGCGAGGCGTCATCAAAGTGAGAAATATTTTATTGAACTACATTTAATTTAAAAAACTCATTGGATAAAGCATTTTTATTGAAAACTTGAAAACATTTAATTGATTTTAATCAATCGACAAAATCTATCAATAATTTAATTTGTGCTCAAGACAGTAGAGACTAAGAATAACATTATCATCACTACTATCAGTATTATTTAGAGGTGGGTAGAGTATCCAAAAATTGTACTCAAGTAGGAGTAGCACTACTTTTAGATTTTTTTTACTCAAGTAAAAGTAAAAAGTAGTCATCCCATAAATTACTCAAGTAAAAGTAAAAAGTAGTCATCCCATAAATTACTCAAGTAAAAGTAAAAATCTATTCGTTAAAAACCCTACTAGAGTACCGAGTAACTGTTGAATAATAACATCAAATTTAATGTCTATAAATGATGCTGGCAGATAGACCTTATGTGCAATAAATATGAAGAAACAAGAACAAATTCATGCAGCAGAAATACTCATACCAATTTCTTTTCAATATAAATTTAGAAAATCAATCCGACAATTTAATATATGTTAGTAACAAACTTCCACTGTTAATAGCTACTGATTTTGGAATAGTTCAAATTACGCAAAGACGACAGAGAAATCAGAGATTTTACTCAAGGAGTAGCGATACTTTACAAGAGCATTACTCAAGTAAAAGTTAGTAGCACAGTACAGAAAACCTACTCCTAAAAGTACTTTTTTTTCCAATTGTGACTCAAATTTAACTGACTAAATGTAACTAATTACTACCCACCTCTGGTATTTATACGGATATTTACTCAAGCAACTGTAGACTTTGCAACGCCTCAGTGAACACCATGTTCATACTGTATTAGCCGTCCAATTCATTCTTCCTGCTAAAATAACACTGGATCTTGACTAATCTTCACTACTTGTTTTTTTTTTTTTTTGTGGTTAAAGTCGCTGACTTGCTAAAGCCCCACTCCTTCCTTGCTTAAGCATTGCCCACATGCGCATGTATTCCGGTCATGCGTTGTTGTTATTGTTAATAACACAACACTGAAGGGGCTTTATTTACCAAAAAACTGAACGAAAGAAAAGCCTAAAACAAAAAAGAACATGCCAACATGACATGGACGCTGTAATATTTCAGAAAGAAACGTATTAGCTTAGTCATATAACACCACTATGGAAAGAAAACCTGTCTGAGGCTGCAGAGAAGTTGAGGTTCAGGACAACATTAGCAAACAGCCAGAGCTGCAGTGGATCCGTTTAGATCATCACAATCAGAGGCAAGACAAAAGAATTCTTGATTATCGTTGATGGCGTTCTTACCAATCTACTTTGTGTATTTCTATCTGATGAAAAGTCATTGATAGACATTGTCTGTGGTTGTACCTGAATGTGTAAAGGAGCTATGGATAAGAACACTAGACGGTTGCTATCCGCATAGGTTTTGATCAGGTGCAATAGTCCAAACTGTTTTAGACTTTACTTCCCCTCAGATATGAGCTTATTGTGGCGAATCTTTTGCATGCCGACTAAAATAATCTCCCCCTTCTCTTGTTTTTGTCTCTCTGGCTTGCAGATCATCCTGAAGTGAGCGTCGGGAGCGAGATGGAACGTCACGAAGCCGCACTAGGAAGCCCAAAACAGCCCCTCTGTAAATACTACCTTGCCTCTCCCCCAGAGGTCCAGCAACCTGCATGCTAAGAGTGTAAACACTTCAATTTAACCACGAGGACTGCAGTGCCGGTGTAACTCACACACAGTAAACAAAAGATATATACATATATTATATATAAAAAATAGTGTATGTATTGTTAGAAAACGGAATACGCACATGAAAAGTCACAATTATTCTTATGTATAGTGCATACATAGATACACTATAGCCACAGTGGGATCTCTACTCTTGTTTTAGAAAACCCTTTAGTAGGTTGAAGAAGGAGAATGGAGGAGCACCTACACAGCCACACCCTTTTTGTTTAGCTTTTTTATTTCAGAAGAGATCTTTTCTCCCTCTTGCTGTTTATTAATTATCACAGCCCCCCCCAGAAGCTGAAGCTCTTGCAGACATTTTATCCCTGGAAACATCTTGCCAAAGCTGCGGCTTGGATAAGGATGCCATAGAGCACACACCCTCCAAATTCCATCTTGTTTTCTCTCCCCCCTCCCTCCCCGTTGCTGCAAAGTCAACCTGCTCGCCCTTTATTTGCTGTGAGGCCAATCCAGCTTGTTTGCATGCAGTCAAGACCGGAGAATCTAAAGGCTCGAGCCTGTGCCAAGGGCTTGACGAAGCTGGAGGGTGAACTTCAGACATGCCAAGCCTTCTGTGTACGTGCGACTGTGTGCGTTGTGTGTGTCATATCAGGAAACTGATGGTCTGCCGGCAGACTGCGACTTTAAGCGAGGACTTGCAAAAGATGGTAACTCCAAACCTGGTGGAAGAGTTTCTTCTTCTTCTTTTTTTTTTTTATGAAGTTTTAGGACCGGGGGACATGTGAGGGACTTAAGTGCTAAATCTAAATGAAAACAACACAAAAAAAAAAAAGTTTGTAAAAAAAAAAAAAAAATTACAAATTAAAAAGAAAACGGTGCATTTGACAACATTCGTCAAGCAAAAAGATGACTTGAACTTGAACTGGAGGGCTATCTGTGACCGTCGGTTGTCCTGTCCAACCCTACTATCACCGATAATCCTGTTTCCATTTTAGAAAACTGTAGAAGTGCCTAAAAAAAGAAAATAAAAACAAAAAAAAAAGAATTTCAAAAAAAAGCTCATCGACGACACACTAAACACCCAGGGCTGGATCACTAAGAGTCACAAAAACCACCGGCTGATAAAACCGTAGGGACTCTTTTGGGGGGTTTTTTCGGGGAAAGACATTACACTATGTGTTGCTAGGAAACACCTGCCTAGCAACCGCTCATTTTACATCACAAGTGACTTTACTGAAGGAAGAGAGCTTGGAGGATCGACAAATCAAAACTAGCTTTGTAGAATGTCTGGTGACGTTTCAACGGTGTATCCGTCGTTTCTTACATGGGTTTCAGTAGTTTACATGAGGAACGTGAGTGAGAACACATCGTATTGTAAACTGTGTAATGTATGTAAAGTGTCTGTCATTTTGAAAGTTTCTATTCTAGAAAATGTATTCCGACTTATTTAAAGAAGTTGTGTTGTGTCTACTATCAAGGTGTGTTTGAACCTTCGCCTCCCGTAATGAACGTTCACATATATCTTTTTTTTTTTATGGCCAAGATCAGAAAAAAAAACTAAATTATTTTGGTTTTACTTTTTAGGTTTTTATTTTTCTCCATTTGATCAAAAGTTCTGGCACGATCTGATGGTGCTTTGATCAACACTGACAATCCACAATCAAAACAGTTTGTTTTCACGCACATTGTGACCTGTTTGTACCCTGTAGCCGCAATAAGCTAATAACGGCAGATAGCTGGCTTTGATCATTTTAAATGGAATAAGCCCAATAACGTAATAGGTCGGCAAAACTCCTATGAAGCTTTTGAGCCAATAACATATTCTTCTTTTGTATTCAATTAAAAGTGTTCCTCCTGCATTCTATCACGTTTCACAAAGTGATCTAACTACCAACTACGCTTCAAATAATTTAAATTGTCATGGGTGCATGAAAGCATGAATCTATGCATGAATTTCTTATTAAATATACGTTGCAAACTATAAATATTTTAACATTGGCTCTTAGAATCAGCTGATCTTAAATTAACAAACATGACCCTTATGTAATCCACTACATATTTTCCTAAACAGCACAAACGCAGTAAATTTTTAAGAATTACAGTTTTATTTATGTGTTACTAAATGTATGTGTTACTAAATTCAGCCATATATATATAAATAATATATATGTATATATATTTATATTTTCAGTTTAAGGATGCCCCCTAAATTAATTATCTCATTTTAGTGATAGTATATTAAAGGTTTCGTGTGGAGAAGAATATTTTGAATTATATCTGGGTTATCTAGACCATTTTGTGATGCAATAATTAACTTTATTTTCATGCAATAACCCACCAAAATACAACCCTGACTCAATTTAGACCCATATGTTAGCTCTGCTGCCCCCTAGTGGTTAAAAAATGACATTTTATGAAGAAAAAAACATTTATTTATGTTTGTATGGAAAATTTATTTGTTTTCTCCTTTAACAGATGCTAAATTGAGGAAACTGTTTATTTAAATTGATATGATTAGTCAATGGTCTCACTCTGTGATGCCTGAATAAAGTATATAAAATAAAGAGGTTTGTGTAGGATTATACATTAGTAACTTTTAAACTGAAACTTCTAAACCATTTTATGAAAATCTTGTCCCACCAGCGTTAAAGTAGGCAAAAATAGTAACTATTTAAATATAAATGAAGGGAAAAAAAGGGTCAATATATGTTAGTGCTACTCCAATAGTTATGTTAATGGTTCAAAATCCTCATTAAATTATGTGTTCTTTAGTCATTATGACATTTAAAATTGGCAGAATTATTATGCTTTTGTAAGGTATTACGTTATCGGTCAGTATTAGCTTATTAGCTGCTACGTACCCTTTTTTTTTAAGGCAGTAAAATGACCTGTTTTGTTGTAACTTATCTTAAGTAACGTGAGATTTTACTCAAAAACGATGTTGTAAACTATTCTGTTTTGAGATGAATGTAATTTATTGAGCTGTGCAACGTTTCTGCACGGGTCGGTCGTTTTTTTTTTTTTTCTTCAAAGATCGAGCCCTCCGTCGAGTCGGCAGACAAGAAGTCACACGGCAGCAGGAGGGGGGGGTGGCGTGAGCCCGAGAATGCCCGCGCCTAAAACGGAACTGGAAACACCCCTGGATCTTTCTCGCCTTCTCAACGAGGATGAAAATGAAAATTTTGATGTCAGGAGCGTTAAACATATTACTAGAGTTGCTTGTGATATCGGAGGAATAAAATAAAAAAAAAAAAAGATTATTGTATAGATGACATTTTATCGAGAGGATTAAAAAAAAAGTGAAAAAAATTTAAAGAAAATTTTGAAAAAGATGTACTTTTCACTCTAGTATGATAGTATTTCATAACAATATTAAGTTGTTGCGGTGGCAACCAAATGTTGCAGTTACTAAAGTTTGGTATTTTTGTAAATGACATTGTTAAGTTGATTTTTTTGTTCATTTGTTCTGTTTGTTTCTTTTTTTGCTAGAACACTGTACACAAAGTAGATTGTAAAGCAATGAACATTTCTTATTCTTCGATGAGAATATGAGAGTGACCTGATATTTTCATTAGCAAATAACAGCCTCTATACCGACTGTAACACTTCTAGATTTAAAATCATCAATGTTATATAGATTACATATGAATATATATATATATATATGTAAGAACTAAATAATCTATAAATTAAGTTCAGATGAAAACTCCCCTTACAAAGGACCTTTAAGTACCACACAGACTTTTATTTAAATTGTATTTATCCATAGATTTTAGGATTGCACTTTTTTTTCCCACTTCCTTTAGACTTTAAAAGCATCGGTAATTAATTCGACATATTGTTGCATGAAAAAAACTTTTCTTTACTTGCTAAATGATAACGTACTGAATGTTTTTAAAGAGGAAAATGAAAAAAAATGTCCAAACAACCTTCAGCAACCATGTGTGTTGGATCCTTTTCAGATGTTTTGTTGAAATGCGTTGGTCGTTATCGATAAGATGGTTTAAATGAGAAAGAGAGGGGTGGAAAAAACAAAACAAATGTAAGCACTTTCTGAGCAGTTGGTCAACTGAGCAGACTCAGCTTATTCAAACACTTTGCCTTATCTTGAGTCCATCGTGCTTGAGGTTTTATGTTTTTAAGAGCTCTTATGAATAGATAAAAAGATGACTTGAACGGTCTCAATTCTCAAATCCCCTCGGAGTTTCATTTCAAATGTAATTCTTTATATCTGAGGTGTTTTTTTCTTTTTCTTATTTCTTTTTTTTTTTTTTTCTTAAAGGTTTTAATGTGTGCATCAGAAAGCCAACAGGGAGGACTGCAAACCAAACTTATCTCCTGGATCTGTAGTAGCCTCGTATGGTCCCATTGCCTTACAATGGAACAGTTTGAGTGTGTAATTCACAGCTTTTGACAGCAGAGGGCACTACAGCTCAGACTGCAGGTTATATTCTCTTTTACAAAGTTAAAATGACAATAAGACCCTCATTGGAATCATAGTTTTAATGTAATCCTTTTAAATGTATTCTTTTGCATATATTTTGTGCTATTTTATGTTTATATAGTCGGTTGTTTCTTTGGTTCAAGCGAGATAGTGTAAAATCTATTGAGAGGAAGAAATAAAGAAAATAAAATAACTTTTGTGTTTGGTCTTATTTCATGACTAGAGTTTGGTGTTTAAACTAGAATCATGTGAAACCAGCAGAGCTGGAACATCCTTTCCCTGGAACGTCCTTGCTCTGGTGTTTTCCCTAAAGGCCTGCTTAAAACCCCACAGCTGGACCCAAATCCCTACAGCCGTAAAAATAAACAATTCTCCAGCATTGAGCTGACTCAGACCTGCATGGTTATGGGAATATCCCAGAGTTCAGCTGTTGCTTTTATGAAAAAAAAAAAAAATGTAGAGGCCACAGTTAATGCATAAGTATATTTTTTCTATCATTTGTATTTTAGGGTCATTTCCTGTCCCTGCAGTTAAGCAAAAAAAGGAATATGGATTACTAATGTCCTCATATAAATGAGATTGTATAATTCAGTTAATTGCAAATATATTAGAAGTAAACCTATATTTATGAGAAATAATCATTGTAACAACACCACAAGACTGAAGCACTACAACTAATTATTAACGTTCTGTTAAATATCATTAAAAATAATAATTTCTGCTGAGGAATAAATTACACCACATTTATTCCAACTTAAAATAAAATATTAAAATATTAGACTAAAATGGCTGAGACATGACAACACGCCCAGGTTTGTACAACCAGGTTCACTCCCAGATCAAAATAAAAAATAAAATGTCATTATGGGAACTACAACGGGTTAAAATACATGCCTGTAGAATCAGATTAGCCATAAATTGAATACAGTAGTGACCCCATAATAGAGGAAATATTTGTTTTTTTGGGGGGGAAGAATATACCACCTGAGAAGCATGGAGGTGGAAGCGTCATTGTTTGGGGATGCTTTGCTGCAACAGGATCAATTCAGCTCAACATCATAGAATCCATTTTGCTGCTTTCTTAGAAATAAACTACAAATATTCAGCAGAGTTACAAGAAATGTTTTGTGGAGAAGAAGTGAATTTGCTGCTGAGGCTTGAGAATTAAGCATGAACTAACAGGGAACTCATGTCATTCAAGACCTGCACACAACCTGGAGCGCCAAGAGGTACCTTTTTTTCTTGTTTTCTATAAAGACTTACTGTATTTAGTCCATTTCTTTGTTCAATTTTACCAGTTTAGCAATTGTTCCTGTTCAGGTCTCCTTATGTACATTAGTCTTCCTCCATCAGTTGCCATGCTTTCATTCTGTCTCAGCTGCGAAACATTTCCCCTCATTCTCCAGCTCTCCCTCAGCTTATGCAAGGACCCATGTAGGTTTTCTCTATCTTACTATAGTTGTGTTTCTGTTACAAATGTGCACAAAGCTATGTCATTCTACTACTTTCAAAAATACACCTTTTCGCATTGCAGTATTTCTATTAAGTAAGATATACATCCTCAATTACATGTGAATAGGTTTGTTCACACGATAAGCCTTGGAAACAACATGGCAGCCGCGGTTGACTAGAAAGAATTGTTTCCATTGCAGTTTTGCAAAATATAATTTCAATCCAGTCTATCAAAGCTTAAAAACTTTGCATCGCATTTAAAAAAAAATTTCGTTAAATTAATTCAATTGTAATTTTAAAAAAAATTATTGCAGTGTTTTAATTTAGTAAACTTATTTTAGTGATTACAGTACAATTTAATTTTTTTATGGAAATGGAGGTTATTACAGTTTTGCTTGCAAACATTTGGTGTTTTTTTTGCAACACCAAATTCTAAACAGCTGGAAAATATTTCATATTCATCATTAGACTGTCTATGTACGGAAGAAGATTAGGGCCACTCAAAACCGCCTAATTATATATATTGTATGAAATTGTGTTATATCAAGCTGGTCCTATAGTCACTCTGTTGCATATGGAGTCATGTAACAAACGTAATTTAGCTCTAGGATTTAGATTCCTCATTGATGGGACAGGTGTTGTGAATGAAATGGTGCCCACCTTGAAAGAGGTCCTGTGTGTCGCTGAATGTGTGCATTGAAGACTGAAAGACATCTTCTGCCTCCATTTATCTATTAACTACAGTGTGTTAAATTCATGGTAATATGGATTTAAAGACATATCAATTATTGGAAAAAATTTATTTCAGTATAATACGAGAAAAAAGTCAGAATTCTGACTTTTTATTCCTCAGAATTCTGACTTTAATCTAAGAATTCTGACTCTAGTCTCAGAATTCTTTTTTCTCAGAATTCCTTTTTCTCAGAATTCTGAATTTAATGTCAGAATTCTGACTTTTTTCTCAGAATTCTAACTGAATTCTGACAACTAAAAAACATGTTAGCATCAAGCCATAGCCATGTCTGTTTTATACTGAACTAGTTCTCTTGTTTTAATCACCTTCTGCTCTTCCATTAATGAAACACCATCACCTAGGACCCCTCGGGTACATAAAAACTCACATCTTTGTCAGTGAAGCTGAGTGCTCCCACATCTCTTCCTTCATGGTGCCCATCTACATTAAGATCCAAAATTCTGAGATTAAAGTCAGAATTCATAGATTAATCGGAATTCTGGGAAAAGTCAGAATGCTGAGATCAAAGTCAGAATTTTGAGAATTCTGAGAAAGAGAGGCTCATTTCTGGGATTAAAGTCAGAATGCTGAGATTAAAGTCAGAATTTTGAGAATTCTGAGAAAGAAAGGCTCATTTCTGGGATTAAAGTCAGAATTCTGAGATTAAAGTCAGAATCCTGAGAAAAAAATGAGCATTTTGAGATTAGTCAGAATTCTGGGAAAAAGTCAGAATGTTGAGATTAAAGTCAGAATTTTAAGAATTCTGAGAAGGCTGAATTCTGAGATGAAAGTCAGAATTTTGAGGGAAAAAGTCATAATTCTGAGATTAAAGTCGGAATTCTGAGATTAAACTGAAATTATATTTAAAAATCAGTTAACTTTTTTTTTATTATTTCTTCAGTAGCCCCAAACCTCTTCTGCAGCCTATGGGATTGACTTCCGTATAATTGCTCATAAATGAAATAAGTATATTGTTGTTTTTTTTTTTTTTTAGAAATAATTGACATGAATAAAGGGAGCTGTTTAAAAATCGCCCCTCCGCCTTCCCTGATAAATTTCGGCACTAATGTAGCTCCATATGTTCCAGGAAACGCTCGCATCCAGAGGATGCGCTGCCTTCAGAGGCGTGGATTCTCAGCTCCACTGTCTTTTTAACGTCACATCTGCTCCTCGCCTTCAAACCGAGGTGCAGAGAAATGGAGCCCAGCTTTTCTGCATCATAAAAAAGGATGATCCGTCCAGATGTTTCTAATAATAGCCGCTCTTCTTGCTCTTTGCATCATGGATGTCTCCGGAACGGTGTCCCTTCGAGGTAGCGTGGGAATATCTCAGTAGAAAAGGCTCCGGCATCCATTCCTGCGTGGCCGTGGGAGCATCTCCTCTTCCGGGAGGCTGGCTGCAGGCTTGCGTGGGGATGCGTTTCTCCTCTCTCCTCTGCACGCGGGGTTTGTCTCCAGAGGAGCGGTAGGCGATGCGGGAGTATAAGGTGGTGGTGCTGGGCAGCGGCGGGGTGGGCAAGTCCGCCCTCACCGTCCAGTTCGTCACCGGGACGTTCATAGAGAAGTACGACCCGACCATTGAAGATTTCTACAGGAAGGAGATCGAGGTGGACTCCTCTCCATCGGTGCTGGAGATCCTGGACACGGCGGGGACCGAGCAGTTCGCCTCCATGAGGGACCTTTACATCAGGAACGGTCAGGGCTTCATCCTGGTCTACAGCCTGGTCAACCAGCAAAGTTTTCAGGACATCAAGCCCATGAGGGACCAGATCATCAGGGTCAAGAGGTGAGCCTGCCCACATGTTTTTACCACTAGAAGTGTTTTCAATGTTAAAATCAGGAGATTTGCTTGGTTTAGGCCATATGGCTCTTTGCCCAGGGCGGGACCGCCAAGGGGCGCCACAGTTTCAATAATCATAACACAAAACTGATGGATTGTTTTTCACTCAATTATTTTAAACATGTTTTTTTTTCATTTAGAAAAAAACAATAATAATGAACTTTATTGATCTCACTTGGAGAAATTTACCTCCGCATCCCTTTAGGGTTAAGGGTCATGGAACCACTAGGTCACCCCTTGCCTTAAGCAAACAGCAGCATCCTTATTTTAACGTGTGTCTCATAATAACTTTTTTTGGGTGTGTTTCTTGGAAAATTCAAAACATCAAAAAACACTAAGAAGCCCACTTTTTTTATTTTCCCAAATGAAATCCATCTCTATGCTCCCATCCTTTCATCTCCCCCCTCTCCCTCTTCCTCCCCCTGAGTGCTTCGTGAGAGACTCCAACAAGCTTCCTCTGAGGAACCCAGCTGCAGCTCACCTGTCACACAACAACTATCGGCCGTCTCCCGGATTCTGCCTCTTCTTCGTCTCTTACTTGATTTAAAACACTGATCAGCTTTGATCAGTTTAGACAATGACTCAGTCCATCCCATGATCTCATCTCTGTGAGAAAATCTAAGATCTACCCCCCTTTTGAGCCGAGATGCGCTCATAAATTCTTTGCTCCGTGAGGCTGTTCTCTCAAAATGTGCAGAACAGATGATTCTTTAGTCTTTACACAAAGCCAGTTAAAGATATGACTCTATAGAGATTATATGTTTTGATTTAGTAGGACTATTAAGAGAGGGTTAAATAAAAGAATAAATGTTGATAAGCGTTCTCATTTTTTTTATTTTTTTCTCGGAGTGAACCGGTTGACCTGAGTGGAAGCAGCGTCAGAGCTGACGATTCACAGCAGAGGCGAATGCATGAGGGAACTCCACAGACATGAATAATATAACGGCGGCGAAACAGCAGCCTCCAGTCAGCTGCCACCCTAAACAGCTGCCTCTGACTTTCTGCACAATCCCAGATAAGCAGAAAGGGTGAACAACTCCTTAGCTCCTGGTCTCCATTAGCTATCTCTCCTCCATCCAAACTTGTTGCTGAGCCAGCAGCTGTAACAACAAACACCACACAGAGATGTGTGCCCACTCACTAGAGCTTAATGGGATTGTGCCGCGTTGGAAGCCAAGAAGACATCAGGCCTCCATTAGGGAGCCACATGAACTAGACAGCTTATGCAGGGAGACATGAGCAAGAGAAGGTAAGATCCCTGCAGAGCACAACTTTAGCATCTGATTAAACTCATGGAAGCTGTTATGTGTGAAAACAACATCAGGGTGTGGCCTTTTTCCTGTATTATGATCACCTTGGTATGTGGAGGTTATTTCCCCCCCCCTTCCAGCCCAGGAGGAGAGCGCGTTCAAAGCGCCGGAGCTGCCTTTTCACGCTGCAATGATGCTGTGTCTAATAGCAGGAGGTGAGCGTCATGCGCCGCTGAGTAGGAATAGGGTGGAGAGACTTAAAACTACGTGTCCCAGAGGGCACTTTGGTGGAGGTACGGAGCAATTTTCTTGGCAAGAGGCTTTTAGTGTTTGCAATCAAGGTGAAGAGAGTAGTTTAAGCAGGAAAGTACTCATTTAATTGAATGTATTTAGTGCAAGATGCTGGCTAAGTTAACACATTTAACTCAATCTGCAGATACTCCTTATGTTGCTCTAATCCCGTCTAGAATAAACAAGTACCCATAATCCTTTAGGCAGTCTAAAGATTGGGACTAAATAACAAAAACATAGTCCCCTCCTTGGTAATTATATCGCAACCTCTTCAACTTATCTTGTTGCCCCTTAGGGGTACAAAAAATGCTTTGATGTCTATCTCTAATTTCCCACATTGAGATGACTATCACCATTACTCACCACTAGGGAGACTTTCCTCCCAGATGCAAAATGAATGTAATTTCTACAACGCCTGGAACCTTTCAGCGGCTCAAACTGGGAGAGAGGTGGGATATAGCTTTTATAGATCCAATGTATGCTCATTTAATGTGCAATTTTATTCCGTTCTAGGCGGTTTTTGAAAGTGCACTTCAAATAAAGCCGCTTTGATTATTTTTATTTGCTCCAGCTGACTTGTAAGTGGTATATAGACTGTGTATTTTTATCGCAGTGAGATGATTTTTATGCTTTTGCCCATAAACAGGCATGTATGGTATAATAAGTGAGCCAGGTAGCTGTTTAATACAAAGAGGAGGGAATTTGTTTGTGGAAATGGACACAAGAAGTTGTGTCCTCACCAACCAATACTTAAAAAGTGGACATCACTTAAGGCAAGGGGTAATATTTACTGGTCTGTAGATGATTTTTACTCATTTATTTCATCTAAAATATAGATCGAGGGTCTAGAGGGGCTTTAACATGTTGGGAGTTCATTGTGAAGCTCAATACCAAGTCCCTTAAAAAAGCTGAAGGAGTAAAATATTTCATAAACATTTCCCACTTTTGCACATGTGGAGCGTTTCCTGGAACTTATGGAGCTACATTAGTGCCTAAATTTATCAGGGAAGGAGGAGGGGCAATTTTTAAACAACTCTCTTTATTCACGTAAAATTATTTAGCTAAAAAAAAAAGAAAAAAAGTGGGAAATTTCAATAGAGTATGTTTGCAAGTGGGTTGCTCAGTGGAGCAGGGGTTAGCACTGCTGCCTTGTAGCAAGAAGGTTCTGGGTTCGATTCCTGGCCTGGGGTCTTTCTGCATGGTTTTGGCATGTTCTTAGTGGGTTCTCTCTGGGTACTCTGGCTTCCTCCCACAGTCCAAAAACATGACTGTTAGGTTAATTGGCTTCTCTAAATTCTCCTTAGGTGTTAGCGTGTGTGTGTGAATGGTTGTTCGTCTCTGTGTTGCCCTGTGATGGACTGGCGACCTGTCCAGGGTGTGCCCCCCCTCGCCGTAGACAGCTGGAGATCAGCACCCGCGCCCCTCGCGACCCCACTTGGCATAAGCGTGTAAGAAAATGCATGTTTGCATGGATGATTGCAAGCTGCTTTAGGTTGATATCTAACATCTGGTTTAATCTTCACCTAAAAACAAAGTTATGTTGGACTAGTCAAAGTATCTGGGATCAGTCTTCTTGAACGTGATTCTAAGATGTTGCAGCAATGACAGAAAATTCCCTTAATCTGGTCTCATGTCATGCAGAAGCTCTGCCTGCACTGGTAAAGCCCCTGTTACACCATGCCAATGTAGGCGGCATATGCCTGATGTCCCACAATCTTCTAAAACGCTGAACGTCCAACAAAAGCCTAACGCACGGCAGCGTAATGCCCATGAAATAATGCACAAGCCGGTGTCCTGAGGGGAGCAGCGATGTGCCGGGAGGTGTCTGGCCTGCATAAAAAGATAAAAAGAAAGAAGTTGCAGCAGATTCAGCGTCATGTCTGGTAGGAAGTTTGTTGGTCGTGGCCGTAGACGCAGGGAGGATTTCCCCCTCTGAACTCCCTTTCATACCAAAACACTACCAGTACGTCATTAACCTCTTAACATCCACCTCATTTTGGGTTATCCTCGCCTATTTTGCATACCCAAATGGAAAAGCAAATAACTTAGGAACTGTAAGCCCAAATTACATATGCAATGCATTATTTGAAATCTAACACCCTCTAGTTTCCTAATATATAAATTAAAATTTGGTGACTAGAACACAGACCAATCTGCATCAGTTCAAACATGACTCAAAGTTGTTGTTTTTTTATTCTCTGAAATGATAGGTCTTTTTTGAACAGCAGTAGGAAAGACAATCTTGAGAAAAAGCAAGTTTTATTGTATTATATTTGTTCTACATCATGTCAACCACAAATGCAGAAAATTTCAGACTCTAGATATAACAGTTCCAGAGCTGTAGGGTATGGAACTTTTGGTGTCAGCTTGGAGCCGCACTCAATGGCTCCACCTGCTGGTAAAAATTTTACCGATGGAATTTTATGCATTCTGAATTATTACCCCGACTTAAGGTTTTAAGAGGTTAAACAGTAGCTTTAAGTTAGAAACATGTTCAGCGGTCATCTGGAACAAGCCAAATATGTTGATATGCGTTGGAGATAAGTTCTTGATAAGTTATGCATAAGTTACTGAAAGGTTTTGGATAAGGTAGACACCACGACCTATGAGTAACTTTCACTTAATATTAATGTCGCACCATTGCAATTTTTGGCCCCGATACCCTATACCTGCCTGGGTGTGTGTGTGTCTATATGAAGAACTGCATGCTACCTGGATGTAAAATAGCTGCCATCATGGTTTTGTCAAGCTGCTGTCTACCTTTGTGAAGCAGGAAAAATACTAACACAAAGTGAATCCAGTAGAACTTTTTATTGCCTACCTGGAATGGATGACAGTAAACTTTTGCCTCTCAAAATGGTATCGGTGCCCCATTTGTCGATACTTGCCGACACCAATATTTTAGTGCAGTATTGGGGCGAGATACAGGTATTGGTGTCGGTCCAACACTACTTAACGTATGTCAATGATCAGATAACTTACCTCTAACTTATTGTCCACGCACGACGTATTTGTCGTATGTAGATGTGTGTAAGCGTGTTTAGCGTACTTCAGCGTGTTCATAACTTATACAAAACGGATTAATAACTTATGCCAAAATGTTTGCCAGAAATCGTTAAGGCGTGACTAGCGCTTAAAGATCTACTCACCTCAGGATGCTGAATGCTTGGATTACATTAAAAATAAGATTATGCAGATCTACTCTACCACCATTTCTCGGCACATTTATTTTAGGTGAAGCCAGACCTGTTTTCTTAAGTATTAGTCATTACTTACACCACATTAGAATTTAATGTTTTGATTTTTATGAAAACATATTGGCTGGTTTTATTATACCAGAGACTACTAGCTGTAATAAGATTTAAGGAAATATCAGATATTGTTATATTGAATTTATATGAAATGTCTGATGCTCATTAAGTCAGCACAAAATCGATTAAATTAAATTATCAGTACAGCCAAAGATAAAAATAGGGGTTAAAAAGTGACTGTAGTAAACTGAAAATGCTAATCCTATTATGTGATGTGTTTAAAAGGTCAGTTTTCTAAGATTTAAAGGACTTTTTGTCTACTCTGGTCATGGTTTTAGAAAATGGTCTAAATATTACTTATTTAAAAGCCTCAATCTGGTGTTATCAACGGCCGATGGAAATTTATATTTACGCTGATTCGTCCTCGCAAGTCTTCTTGTTTAGCCACTAAAATTATATCTGATTGTTTTGTTTTTTATTTATAAATTGATATGCAATGTCAAAAACATGAGTTTTTTTTTGTTGTTTTTTTTATTATTGCTTTAATAAAGTCGTTCTTGCTCAAAAACACCTTGAGCTTATTAAGAGTTTTCATATGTAACGATTTGCAGCCCACACAAAATGGATAAAAACAAAAAATTTAGACTCATAGTTACTACAATTGATTACTATTTTTGTTCGCATCTTAGGCCCCGTCCACACGAAGACGAACCCTGGCCTAAACGCACAAATTTTTCACCAAACCAGCCTCTCATCCACACGAAGCCGGCGTTTCGGGGTCTGTAAACGATCTTTTTTTTATTCAGCCTTCAGAGTGGGAAGATTTCGAAACGCCGTTTTCGCGTTTCCATCTTTACGCTCTAACCGCATTTTTTTTTTTACACGCATGCGTCATAGCGTCGCCTCTAAACACGCAGTATCAAAACAACAATGGCGCCGTTGCTGCTAATGCTACTCACCCTGCTGTCGGGCTTACAACAGAATCTTCTTCTTCTGGAATATCTCCAGGAAGAACAGAGCAATATAGACTACATAGTTCAGCACCTGAATTTGACTTAACCACGAAAATGGACCCGCAGGGCAACCATGTATAAATATTAGTGCGCATGCCCAACATTTCGTCGCTTATTTTTGCTTTGGCACCACAGCGCCACTTACAGGCCTGGCATACATTTTTGCAGCGTTTTCATGCATTCGTGTGGACGATCACATTTATTTTACGTCTCCGTCTTTACGGCAAACGTTTTGGAAAATATCAGCGTTTCGTGTTCGTTTTGACTTCGTGTGGACGGGGCCTTATTTAGTCAAACTGTTACAGCTATTAGAAAAGTAGGAATGAAGCTCACACTTGGAGTTCCTCAAGGCTCTAATCTCAGCCCACTATAATCTAATCTATAGCTTAGATTATAGAGCACTATAATATCTATTATTATGAGAAGTTGTTTTGGAAACACTGAACTTTTAACGTCCACTAAATCTATCGCTAAATCAGCTCTCTACCACCCTTACAACATTAATGTCATGCCCTTTCCTGTCAGATCACCAAACCCCTTCAGACCAGCGTACCCATAGTAATATGCATGTGTGCACACGCAGAAAACAACATTTAAACAACTTCTGTTACATTTGCAGATCAGCCTGTCAAGATCAGCATACAGTTAACTGTTGCATGACAATCCGACAGGTTAGCTGCTACGTCAGGGCGTGAAGTAGTGAACACAGAGAGCGAGGCTGTCTGTGTTTAAAGCAGTTTATCTTTAAATTATATTTATCTAAAACTTTTTGTTTATTACATCACGCATAAATTATCTAACCGACTTGGCTTTTCGGTTTACTTTTCTGGTAAGTTTGTATGTTTACCTTCAACTACAACTTTTCGTGTATCATATCACGTATAAATAAAGTAGCCTAGTAGACTTTCTTCCACTCATAGTGCCAGACGTATGCAAATCTGACATCTTGAGCATGGTTATTGACTATGGGTATGCTGATCACTGGCTTGTCGTATTGGTGTAATTAGACCTTTTTTGCGAGTCGTCACCAGGAAAAAAGATCAAAGTAAACCTGTTCTTGTCAAAATGGAAGATTTAAAATCTTTTTTTTTTCAGTGAATGATCTCAAATCTAGATGCATCTCACAGACTTGCTTAGTTTATCTGCGCCTCAGCTCTTAAACAAACTCTGACTACATATTAAAATTCAAAATTACTTTATTGATTAAATAGATGACTTTATGCTTAAAGAGGGGTTCAGAAGTTTTAATCTCTTTTAACTGGAGATATATACTTTGCTTTAATGTTTTTTTCTTTTTTCCAATGTAATCGTTGCATCTAAATTCCTTTATTTTTCTGTAAAGTACTTTGAATGACCTCCTGTGTGAATATGTACAGATAAACCCATGCCTAAAGGATCAACAGTAAAAGAAAATGAAACTATCCCTTTAAGCTCCCCTCTCATGACTACAATACATGTTTAGTATTGAAACCATGAGTTCAATTGTAAAACCCTTTTAAGCAAGTTAGCTTGGTTTATACAGAAATATTCCCAATCTTTTATTTATCATCCCTGATTTCCTCCTTCATGCGGCTCGCACGCTGCAGTAAGGGTGCCACAGATGCTTTGTTCTCCAGCACCAACACCCTATGGGAGTTGACTCAGAGTTGGTGCTACAGAAGCTGCGATTGTTCGGATACAAGGCGGCGTTGTTGCATGCTATAACTCCTCTGACAATGAATTAACAACAGATGCAGAGAGATGGCTGCAGGGCCTCATGCTGGAGATGCCTGACTGTTTGTTTGTGGTTTGCACGTGGGGCTTGTGAAAATGAGTTACTGAAGTCAGTGAGGATATTTACCACAGCAGGTAGCCCTATAAATGTTATGCAGCTTTGGGGGGGTGAAATGGAAAACATGAAGTCCTGTTTTGTTTTTTTCTTTATTAGTTATAAGGATGCATTTTATGTGTGCAGAGTTGCATGCTTGTATTTTTCCATCCAGCATCTGAAATAAACTCCCTGCAGAGGTAAATGGCAGTAAGCTAAAGTTGTTCCAGATTCTTCATGCAGCTTGTTAAAACGAAGCTGTGGTGAAACTCAACTAAAAAGACAAAGAATTCAGAAAACTCAACTAAAAAACATTTATGACCCTTTTGCTTACCTCCTGTTGTCGTTTCTGTGAAGCCATTTTTTTGCACCCATCTTCATACCTTCAGAGGTTACAGCCAATCCATCGAAGCATACACTATCTAGCTTTGGCTGTTTTTCTCTTAATAGATGCACTTTTTTGTCCTCTTCAGGGTAGCGAAAACTGGATATTGGAACATGTCACATGTCAACATTTTTCTTGTGTCAGCATCTCCCCAAAAATTTGTGCATTCAGCAGCCGTGCCTCGAGTTCGCGTGAAGCTCGTGCATTCCTCCATTTGCCGGCCATTGTTTATCCTTTGTTTGATGTGTGTGAACTGCGACTTGTGCAACATTTGTCATCGTTTTACTGAACGAAATTTCTTTTTGTATACACTCTGCGAAATGATAAAGTCTGTCCAAGTCTAAATTTTGCCATTTCTATTAAGTAAATGCAGGGAGAGAAAGCTTCAAATATCTGGGCCAGAAAAATCGGCACTACCTCTATCCAGGATTTAATATTGTTAGTATTGGCCTTGAAATAAAAATGCTTTTGTTCCTCTTTACTTGTTAAAAAGCATCTTTAAATAAAGTTTTATTCAGAGACAGTTTTTGCTGTGGCACAGGAACTGGCATCGCTTGCCGAAACCTCCCAACAACGTCTCCATAACAACCACTGAATGCTATCTGTATGTTAAGTTTTTGTTTTAGGAGGAAATCTTTCCTGTCCTACCATCAAACCTTCTGGGATTAACTGGAGCTGTGTGTTTTACTTTAAGGAGACCAAGGAAGAACTTGTGGAAAGGCTTATGCTCACTGTTATGTATGGTGGAGGAGTTGTGATTCTGTGGGCTTCTAAATGCCTCTGGTAAATTTGTTACTATGCATTAAAACTTGCTTTAATTTCAATTATCATGTCATGGAGGTAAGCTTATTATAAACATAACTAAATTCAAGCTGTGAAACAATCATATAGATCTGTATGTAATCTGCGCGCCGGACTGGAGTTGTGACAGGCAGCCTGGGCCTCAGGCGGCTACGCTCTACCCCTTCTATTTGTTCGGCGAGCTAATCTGAATTGTTCAATTCAATTTGGAGAGCGAGATCATCTGTGGTAGTAGCACTAGACATCTTCCAGGCATGAGAGTAAAACTGTCATGGTTTGGGTTATGTTGTGCTTTACTTTGCTCCTTGTTTGCTAGTTTTATTGGTTTAATTCCTATTTTGTTGTAATTTCTAGATTTATGATAGTTCTCATGTTTTTCTGTTGTCCTCTTGTGTGTGCGTTCCTTTTCTTTGGCTCCCTCGTCGTCTCCTCACACCTGCTCCTTGTCAGCTCGTTAGCCCTCCCTTTGTCTCTGTCAGCTATTTATGCTCTCCCTCTGCTCTCACTCTTGGTTGGTTCCTTCCGTCACGTTTTGGTTGTGGTTTGGAACCAACCAAGAGTGAGAGCAGAGGGAGAGCATAAATAGCTGACAGAGACAAAGGGAGGGCTAACGAGCTGACAAGGAGCAGGTGTGAGGAGGCGACGACGAGGGAGCCAAGGGGAAAGGAACGCACACACAAGAGGGCAACAGAAAAACATGAGAACTATCATAAATCTAGAAATTATAACATAATAGGAATTAAACCAATACAACTAGCAAACAAGGAGCAAAGTAAAGCACAACATAACCCAAACCATGACAAAAACTAGCAGCAGTTCAGCAGACAGGATGAATGAACGGTAGCCGGCACGTGCGGATGACGTCATATACACTCAGCTTTGTTTTTTAAATATATAAATATAAAAAATATAACCGCAGATGTCTGGGGGACAGTGATTTGCCTATATGTTATGAATACTGGGGTACCATAAATGATAAATAATGAACAGTTTAGTTTGTGCCTTCAAGTCGTTGCCCATAGGAAGACGTTACATGAATATAACATAACGGAATATCTTCAGAACAGCTCCGAATGACACAAAACTCATATGGGTGAGTAGAAAATGATGTAATAAGGTAAAATCAAGGGCCCAATGTAAAATAAAACGGCATTCCCCTTTAAGTGGGATAAACCACGCTTAAAAATGTGCGCACATGAAAACCCCCGAGGGTCAGAGACTCTCCCACCACAGTCTCCTTAAAATCCTGTGGGAAACACTTGATTAGGTTAAAAAAAATATTTTCTATGAAAAGAATATTTAAAATTTAAAATTTGATTAGCAGATAACATCAATTAATCGCCCAGACTTATTTAAACATATATTGATTCAAATACTTGGAGAATTAAGGAAAAGGGATGTTTTTATGTCTCATACTCAACAAGTGGTGTGCACGGGGGCCTCCTTGTGGCCCTTTTGTTAAAAAATACATGTTTAAGTTCCCTTTTAGAAGCCAAAATGCATGTTAAAATGCCCTTTCAGTAGCTAAAGTTCCCCCCACTGTACCAAAGGCTTAGCTAAAGTGCCCATTGGGAACTAAAATGTGAGTTAAATGCCCTCTTTGGAGCCAAAAAGCATGCTTAAGTCCCTCCAGGAGTTAAAACGTGCTAAAATGACCTCTCTGGAGCCACTTCATGTGCTAAAGTGCATCCTTGGAAGCCAAAAGTTGTGCTAAACTTTTCTCTTGGGAGTCAAAATCCCGTGCTAGTGTCCCCTCTGTAGCCAAAACACGTTATTAAGTGCAACTTTGGGAGTCAAAACACACGGAGAAATGCCCTTTTGGGAACCCAATGCATGTTTAAGTGCCCCCATGGAAGCCAAAACACAAGTCTAAAGTGTTTTCACTACAGTGCAGTTTTTCTTTCCATCTGTCCCTTAAATAGTCTGTGCATGCCAATGTATTTAACACGTCTTTATTTTGAAATGTTCTCTTACTTTGATATTTCAAATGGTCCTAGATTGGTGCTCAGCTCTAGTAGACATCAACCAGTATAATTGTCCACTGAGGTTTATCCCAAGCACTGACGAATGTTAACTTTATGACTAAGTGATACAGAGCTGTACTGCAGCTGCATTAAGGAGCTTCGGATCATTTAGTCAGGGAGAAGCGGTAGCGAGATGCTACAACTAACAACCCAATACAATTGCCGCCTCCAACTGGCTCTCAATCCATCTTTTGTAGTTATATATAGAGTTTCTCTGCAAGCCTGTCAGGTTGTATTTATCTGCACGTTGCTCTCTATGTTCACACCTCACGCCCTCCGGACTTAGGCTTTCCAAGCAAACAGGCCGATGCGAGATGCTCGTCCCGCTGAGGTCAGCTGCTTCTTTTATGTGTGTTTGCTGGGTATGGGGGGGGCGTGGTAAATGTCAAACAGCAGGGAGGTCTTTGGCATTTAAGGCCTTGACCGTTGCACTTTTACAGCTTTTTTTTTTTTATTTAGTGTGTAATCTTGATGAAAAAACAGTTGCCACCACTCACAGCTTTTTGGCATGTGAGCTGGAATGCCCCTTTAACATTTCCAGGGCATCGCTTTGTTAGTGGAAAAGCTTAGGCCTCTCCATCAGTACCCCACAAACTGCTACCTGGATTCATTTCCTCCGTCTCTCCACCCCTTCGTTGGGCCAGTGAGATGTTTGCCAGCTCTTTTCCACACCTCAGCTCTTTTCCCAGCAGAGCAACGTGGCATCAGGCCACCAGTTTGTAGATAAGAGCCTAATTTCTCAATAGCGCCAGCAGATCAATAAGCCGAGCTTGAAAGCACTTAGCAGTGATTGATGGTCGAAGCTATTAGCTGGTCTGTGCCATTACCTGTTGTGAGAAAATACACCTACTGTAATCGACATTCTGCCGTTATTTCATAAGTGAAACATGAGGGGGGTGTACTTATCATTACATTTTATGTTTGAATAAAGTCCAGCTAAAATTTAGTGTGGTGTATGTCACCAGTAAGTTAGTATACGATGGAATTAAATTATTGGATTTCTGAGACTTTGACAAGAACTCCGATGACTAGATTACAGCACCTCTAGAACGACAGCTGTATTGGATGTTTGAGGTCAGTGTCTTTAGGATGGTAGTAATCATGGTTCACAATCCAGTCAAGAGTTTAAAGAAGGGTTCTTGAAAAGCATGGGATTTGTTTTTAGTACTTTACAGGTCTTGATAATGGCTGCTTGAAGAAGTATTTGTATTTCTAGGCTATTTTCCTGTGTCATGGACAGTACGTTCTTTCTTTATGCCCTTTATGTCCTCTCCATGTGTCATTCTTCGGTTACATGCTCTCTCTCCCTTGTAACCTTTATTCTTTCTTCCTGTCTTTCTTTTTTTGGTTGATCTTCTTCCCTTTCCATGTGACCTTCCATATTTACCCACTCTTCTTTCTTTGTCTCCAATTTTTCCTGATGTTCTGCCTCCATTTCTTCAAGGAGTCCTTCTGTTTTGTGCATCTATTCTTGTATCTTCCCTCATTTCCCTCCTGTTGTTCTTTATTGCTGTCTTTTTTGTCTCCTTTCCTTCACTCCTTCTGTCTTTATTGTTCTTCAGCTATACACAGAAGTTTTAAAAAGATATTTCTATTCTTTACGTGTTGATTGTTAGAAAAGCTTTGAAGGTCAGTGGTCTTGGTTCTGTTAGTATAGTTTTATTGGTTTTATTCCCATTTTGTTGTGTTTTCTGGTTATATTTCAGTTCTTAGGTTTTTATATGTTGCCTTTGGTTGCCCTCTTGGTCTCCTTTTCCCTAGCTCCTTTCTAGACTCCTCTCTTCACACCTGCTCCCAATCAGCTTGTTAGCCCTCTCTTTGTTCAGTCTCCCAACGGCTACGTTCACACTGCAGCCTTAAGTGACCCAAATCTGATTTTTTTTGCTCACGTTCGACCTGTATCTGATCTTTTCATGACAGTCTGAACAACACATATCCGATTTTTTCCAATGCGACCCAGGCCACTTGGCTATGTGGTCCTGAATCCGATATGAATCGTATCTTTTCAAATGCGACCTGTGTCTGAGCGTTCAGGTCGGATTCATCCGACTTGAACGTCATTAATACGCGACAAAGGTCACTATTCTGCGTCTTGCTACGTAGAAGCGGCAAGAAAAACAACAACCATGGCAGATGGTGATGCGGAGAGCAGTATTTATGTTTAACCATATTGAAAAGATTGTGTTTTTATGTTTGGAAAAGACCGCTAGATGCGCGCCGGCACTACCATCCATGTTTACTTCCGGAAAAAAAGAGCAAGCTGACCTGTGAGGTCATTGCGTCCTCTGCTGCGCATGCGGAACACTTGCATTGTATGACTGCAGTTCACACAGGAGATCACATACAAGTTGCATATATTTGGAAATATGAACGGCAATGTAAAGAAATTGGATTTCGCAAAAAAAATCAGAATTGAGCATTGAGGCCTGCAGTGTGATCGTAACCTTGGTCTCCTTTTCCCTAGCTCCTTTCTAGACTCCTCTCTTCACACCTGCTCCCAAACAGCTCTCTTTGTTCAGTCTCCCATAAATACTCTCCTTGTGCTGTTTCCTCAGTGCTGTTTCCTCGTCTAACTTTGTCTAACTACGTCTTACTCTATCATACCTCGTCTTACTTCATCTTACCCTGGCTCCTTGTGATTGTTTTCCCCTAATGTCTCCATGGTTCTGGTTTGTTTTATATTTCTCATGTTGGATTTTTGGATTCCCGCCTCTGTTACCTTTGTGTAATTCATTAAATCTATAAAAACTCACCCCTGCCTCCTCTGCATTTGGGTTCTGTCAAACAACCTCCTCCCCCACTGTGACAGTCAGATGTCAGGAGAGGACCAGGCTATAACAGATCAGGGTTGGGTTTGGAGCAAAAAGAGTAAAAAGACGCCATTGTGGATCAGATCAACGTTTAATGCTTGGTCTGTGGTGATGATGGGCACTGTTTTCTTTTTTCATGACCTTTTGTGTTTGTTTGTTTTTTATCTTGATGTAGTTCAGCAGCCCAGCTAATGGGGTTCATAATAAAGCATGGAGGCGGTAGTGTAATAATGTGCAAAACCATAGTCGACTGATTACTTCCAAACATTAAAAGAAAAAGGACTAAAATAGACTTGCCTTATTCTTTATTTTTCCTACCAAGCTTGAATCTAAATCCATCAAAGCTGGACGGAGACAAACAAAACGACCGAACTAGACATCAGCTTACATTTGCTTCTTCTTCTTGTAAAATGTCCTAATGTATATCATAAGCACATGGAGGGGGGTTCTTCGAAAGCTAATGTTCATGTCACCCCATTTTAGAGCAGCACATTAGCTTTATTCAATTATTCAGTAACTCATCCCATTAGTCTCTGCAGCCTGGTTTCTTTGTATTGATAGCTCAGAGGAAAGAAAGTTAGAAAGAAAGTTGTGCAAAGAAGCTTTTAATTCTAGAAAAGTGCTTAAAGTTTGGAGATTTTTCACAAAATATGAAAGCATAGATAAAGAGGCAGTGTTTTATAGCATATTCTGACTGGTGTTTTTTTTGCAACCTCTTATTTGCTGGGGGGGATAATGTAGATGCGGCATGCAGGCTAAAAAACGCTGCAGCTTTATAAGTTTTTCATTTAATTGATCAAATAATCGATCAAAATTTAGTCTGAAGGACACCCCTAAACCTGATTAAGGATTTTCAAATGGTGGGATTTACTTTTTAAAACAGAAAGTACTTCATGACATCATCAAGAAGGTTGAAAGATCAAGAAATTTCAAGAATGCATGATAACGAAGTCACTAAGAGTTCTCTGGCTTTTGAAACTATTCATGGAGCAGTGGAGAACCTTTAGAAAGCCTACCAAAATTACTCCAAGAGACGAGTGATGACTTATATAAGAGGTGACTAATAAACCAAGAACAGCAGCGCAGGACTCATTTTCTTTGGCTAAGGTTAGAGTTCAGGATTCAACACCGTCTCAGTTTCTGCATCCCGTTTGAGAAAGAGCATGGTGCTGAATGTGGGGCAGTCTGGGACTCTTCCTTGAGTAAAATCCGGAAGGAGGATGTCTGATCATTTGAGTTTGCATGCACCTATGATTTGAAGCAAAATGCCAAGTCCAGCTTGGATGGTTCAAAATAAAGGCGTTCAAATAAAGGCGTTCTAGTGGTCCACACAAACTTAAATGAGTTCCTATGTTTGTCTTCTGCGCAGGTACCAGCAGGTGCCGGTGGTGCTCGTGGGGAACAAGGTGGATCTGGAGGACGAGAGAGAAGTGTCCCCCAGCGAGGGCCAGGCGTTGGCCGAGGACTGGGGCTGCCCCTTCATGGAGACGTCAGCCAAGAGCAAGACGATGGTGGACGAACTGTTTGCTGAGATCGTCAGGCAGATGGACTTCTGCCCTCTGCCCGACCGAAGGGAGACCTGCTGCCCTGCCTGTAGCATTCAGTAACCGCCTGAGGGAGGAGCGGTGGGTGGAGGGGGGGAGTAGAACGCGCATTAAAGTGCAAATGTATTCGTGTTAGAGAGTCGGAGGAGAAAAATCCACTTGTGTTGATAGTATTTCTTCAAGTTTCAGCCTTCTGTCTGGAAAGGCATTGTGGGAAATGTAGTAAAACGCTCTCTGAAAAAGGTAAAGGTGAGTCAGATCCAAGCATTCATCACCTGTTTGACAAAAACTGGATTTCCACTTGAACAACAAAGCAACACTCAACCTCCAGCATCCATCAGCACTGGTTGATTCATTTGGAGTGAAATTCCTTAATGCACCGTGGTGCCAAATATATATTAGTGAAGAGGATTGTAGTGCTAAATGCTCTTTGGGAAAGCAGCCATAGGTTAAAGCAGGTATGGCAGTGCGCTCAGTGGTCTCTTTTCCTCCCTTTGTGTTTTCCGTCTCTTTTTTGCACCTTTTTGGACATTATCTGGCAGTGCAAGACCTTCCACCATGTAACAGATACGTAACGCCACTGTGATGGGAGTTGCACTGGGAGCTCATTTCACAGCAGGACCCGCCTAACTTAACTACGAATGAATGAAAAGATGCAAGAATGTCTAAGAGAACCGCACCTTTGGAGGGGGGAGTTCCTGCAGAAGATCCCAAACGCTGACCTACTGTGGATGATGTGTGCATGAAGCTGTGCTGTCACACTGACACTGAGTACAATCAGTCTCGCCCCAAAGAGGCAGTATCAGTCAGTCAAATTTGTCGTTTGAAATGTTCGGACACTCGTCTTCTTTTTCACACTACGTATGATCCAAATGCTTGATTTGAGTATAAGGTAAGCAGAAGTGTCAGCGAGTAGCTCGTCTGTCTGGGTCACACCAGTTATGTTAGTGGTTTGATGTCAGAAACACTTATTTTCAAAAAATAAAACTTTACGCACAAGTGTCTCATGTGCTTATTGATGAATTCCTGTTTTTTTTATATGAACTTGTTTGGAAGAAACAATATTTTCAGTCTTTTCTGGTTCTATGACTTATTATCTTTGGATGTTTTGGATTGTTGAATTTTAAATAAACCCAACACTTATTTTGGATGCGAAGAGGGAGCCTTTAGGGACCATAACAGGATTCTATATCCAATCATGAGCCTTCTCAACATTTATCAGGATAACATAATTATAAAAACAAGATTCAAAGTGATGATTATCATGGACATAAGTAAAAACTAAATCTTGGAAGAAAAGATTGATAAATAATGCAAATTTCTAAAACAAAAACAAAAAAAACTGGGGAACTGAAGCCTTGGTATTAATGCATTCCTCTTTCAAATTTCATCATTTTCAAAAACAAAAAAGAAAAGACTTTTTTTAAATAAACATCTTAAAAACTAAAAAGAATCCAAGCTAAAAAACTCCATCCCTATTTATACTACGTAATCAGTTTGCTTCTAAAAAGTGCATTTACACCTGGATGTTTAGCATTTAGGTCAATCACAAAAGATAAAAAAAAAGTTTTCAACTTAAAAGCAAATTACTATATCGCTTTTACAACTTTGGTATAATTACTGCTTTGAGTGGGTTGCTCTTTCTGCTCATTACATTTGTTAGTCTCTGTCATCCAGTCAATAATAAATTAGGTGATTGGTTTTAAATTAAATGAATTGTTTCCACCCTAATATTTATAGATTATAAAGATTATGTTATGCATCGTCTATAATTCTGAATGTTTAAGAAGCTGTTTGGTTAGAACGGTGCATCGTTGGGATCGCCATAGTTAGCTTTTTCACTATTCTTATGCAACACTGAAACTGAATGAGTGTTTTTATTTTGATTCTTTACACTTTAAATAGGAATTTGTTTTCAAAAAAAGAACTAATATGCCACAAAAAGGTAAGGAAATTTGATCTTAGTCGATTATTTCATTGCAGTAAAGTTCATTGTCGCTAGATGCAATATCCCGGAAAAACCTTTTTCCTTCTCTTTAAACCAAAAAAGTTATATATACACATAACCATAGTATATATATATGTATATATATATATATATATGTTTATTTATTTGGTTGTAAAGAAATTTCTTGATCGATTCTGATAAAGGCGGAGTGATGGTTTGGAGCGGCATCCCCCGGACAGAAAGAAACAAGGTTTGTCGTCATCAGAAGGGCTCTCTCTCTCTCAATGCACTTAAGATATCTGGTTGATAAATCTTTGGATTAATGTCGGACTGACGATGACATTTTGGATTGAAAAAAGCCATGATTTCCAATATGGTTTACTGTCCAGAGTAACCCTAAGAAACTTGTTCTTAAGCCCTTTTTTATTTTAGCTTTATTTTTTAAATGTTAGGCTGTTCATTTTATTTTATTTGTATCTATGTATTTGCATTAGATGGTAAATGTACTTTGCACAACATATACATCATTATTAGTGTTGTCTGGAAAGAGTACAACATGTAGAAACATAAATACGAACTATGCACAAAATAAATAGCAAGGATCCCAGAATTGAACCCTGGGGAATCCCATATAAAACTGTTTGTAACTGTAAATTGGTGTTATCAATTTCATCCTTTTGAAATCCATATTCCCCAAAAATCCTCTGGGCATTTTTTTTTTTTATAGGTATGATGCCCCAACACTACTTGAACTGTTATCTATAATGCATGCATATTTGCAAATTCCATTAGTTGTTCTTCCTGTGCAAAACATGAGCTATTATAAACATATTATGAATTAATGAATAGGTTAATGCTGAACCAGGGAGAAAAAAGTAAATTGTTGTGATGTTATTTTGGTTTAGGATGCATATCACTACCATTTTAATAAGTAATATATTATCAGTCAATGTACCAATAAGAAAAAAAGACACAAATCTGTGGAATTGGTGCTTTTATATATAAAACCTAATTTACACTTTTCCAGTGTTATTGATTTTTCCTTTTCTTTCAATTAAGAACATCTATTTGTTCCACTGGCAAGTTAAACTTTCTGTCTAACGTCACCTTTTAAAGGTATTCTAACATATAATAGGTTCCTTGAAGTAATTAATTCTCAAATTAAGGATAAGTCTTATTGAAGTGTTTATTCTGAAGTCTAACGTCAAGACAAGTCCTATCACATACATTTCAAGTCATTAACAACTACTAATAAAATATTAATGACATTAGTAAACAAAAAATGTGGATTAAATAATTCAGTTTTAGTGTTATTAATATTTTATACATCTTTTTAAGTAAAGTCACACTATTACAAGTCATTGGTGCTCAAGTTAACGTGAAGTTACTGCTTTATTCTGCTAAAATCAAGTAATTCCTCAGGTCATCAAATCTAGGACTTAAGTCAAGTCCTCAATTCAACTGATAAACACACAAATATTATTTCAAAAAAAATATTTAGGGCGTTAGCAAGGTCTAAACAGCGGCACCTGGTGGCGGTAAGTAACATCGCAGCTCAGTTTATAAACGTCAAGCGGAACTTTTTTCGTTTCTGCTGGACGGCGGACATAAATATGCGGTGCACAGAGCTTATGCATGGCGTCCTTCAACTATAGGGGTTTCTAGCTTGTCATTTATTTGTTTACTCTTTAACTGTAGCTTTTTTAAGTTTGTTTTTCTCTATAATTTGTATTTAAAGTCATAACTATGGCGACAAGGACCGTGTGTCACATTTTCCAGAGACGTAAGTAGCAGTTAGCATTAGTTAGCATGAGAGATTTAGGCAAAATGTCATGGCATTAGCTTCAAATATTTAAATGAACGATAATTGGTAAATATAGAGGAATTCTAGAATCATTGTGGAATATATAGTATAAATATAGTGTAGTATAAATATAAAAAAAGAAAGTTAGAACTGTAAATATACAGTCATATTTTTATATTACTATTTTTTATGTATTTATTACTGTTTTCAAGGCTGCACTTTAAAAAAAATTGAATTGTCTAGAACTGTTTTAAACGAAATTTCTTTTTGTTTACACTCTTATATCCAAAATGACAAAATAAATCAGCCTAAGTAAGTCTTATAAATCCCATTTTAGGACACAGGATGACATTTGGTTAGGGTGTTTTCCATGAGCTACAGCTAAACAAACCTATTGTCAGTTCTTAA